>NW_007727054.1:427538-431688 GCF_000696425.1 Galeopterus variegatus
CCCCACTAGGGGTGTTAAATAATATATAGTATATGTAACACATTACCTTCTTTTTTTTTTTTTTTTTTTTTTTTTTTTTTTGTTTTTTTCCGTGTCCGGCAACGGATCGCAACCCTCAGTGTTGCCCCCGTACCGGACCGGGTACCGGCAACGGGATCGCAACCCTCGGCGTTGCTCCCGCGCCTCGCTCAGCCAGTGAGCGGGAACCGGTCTGTATGTGGGATCCGAACCCCCGGGCGGGAGCGCCACCGTGCTTCCCAAGCGGCGCACTATCCAGTGCGCCACCGGGCCGGCCCCCACATTACCTTCTTAAAATAGAAAAAATTCCAAATTCCAAAATTTGTCCCAAGAGTAAGGGACTAGTGACCTGAATTCCCCTTTTAGAGCAATGAAAGGGAGAGAAGGAACAGGTGAGAAGAAATAACAACCACTCTGTCTATGGTGTGCTTTAGGGTTGTGAAACTTTCCCAGTGCTTCTCAAACTTTAATGTGCACACAAATCCCTTGAAGGTCTTGTTAAAATGCAGATTCTGATTCAGTAGATTTGAAGCTGGGCCTGAGTCTTCATTTCTAACTAGCAGCCAGTGAAGCCTGTGCTGCTGCTCTGTGGGCCACAGTTTAAGTAGCAAAGTTCTACAGATCTAGAAATCTTGATTCTTGAGAAAACCCAGTGACCTGATAAAAGGCAGGCATTTATTACCAATGTACAGATGAGGAGCTAGAGGGTCCCAAGGGTGAAGAGTTTTGCCTAGTTTCACACAGCTAGAAAATATCAGAGTGAGGACTTTCAGCCTGGTGTCTTGACCATTTTCCCATTCTCCCTCCAGTATAGCACGTCACCAAGAAGCAGACACTGGGAATGAAGCAGCACTCAGCAACAGGCAGAGCAGAACAGGAAGCAAAAGAAGTTTATGGGAATATTTCCCAGGGAAGCTCACTCTAATTAGTCATCCATGGTATGAGGGATGAGGTATTAGACAAGGAGAGAGTAAGCCCAGATTTTGATCACTGCGTTTCTCGCCAACTAGCTACAAGACATCTCTGGGCCTGAGTAATCTCTAACGTACTTTGCAACTCCAGCTTTGTATACTTCTACTTCCATTGATCTATGAGAGTGGAGCAAGCCCTGGTGAATTCTCCCCTCACTGCCTCTCAGAATAACCCACCAGCAGGTGCTCTGCGCTTTTCATGAAAGATAACATCACACAATGGAGAAGAGCATCATGCACAGAGACAAACTGCCTGGGTTTGACTCTCACCTCTAATACGTAATTGCCTGTGCAAACATAGGCAAGACCCTTAGTTCCTCTGTGCCTCAGTCTCTTTGTCTATAAAATGGTGGTAATCTTAGTACCTATTTCATGAGGTTTTTGTGATGGTCTAAATTAATTAATGTACTTAAAACATTTGGAACAATGTTAAAATGGCCCATTTTAACTGTATCTCTTAAGACCTCTATTTATTCTCAGTAACTACTGCAAGGCCTATTTAAAGATTTGAATTTCATTATTTTGAAATTCCTATGAAATCTTTGATGATTATGTGATTATCTTTCTCCCAGTAAAGTAACTTCATTAATTCTTTTGGGAATCAAAGAGGCTGAGTAAATTTTTATCAGTTGTGAGTCTTGTTTTGTACAATTTTTTTTTTTTTAAAGTTTGCCTTTGAATTTCATCATATTGGTGACAAAATTATTCTCAGAATGGGAGGGGGAAGGGGGACAGTTGCACAGAGGCATGGTGGATGACAGTAGGAATATTTTTGGAGCCCACTTCACCCCAATCTAACATGTTTGCATCTGGCTATCCCAGGTGTTGACAGGTTGTTATTAACACGCTCACATATCCCTCGGCTTCATCTGATCAGTTACCCTCCCTCCTTAAAATCACTTTTGTGGGAGGATGAAAGGGAAAGCAAAATGATTGAGGTGACAGGTCCCGTGGCTCATTGAAGAACTGTGTCAGAAAATGCTGCCAAAAACTATTTTCAACTGGAAAGGAAACACCCTTCTGCGCTTTGTAATTCATGGGTGGACCACAAGAAAGTGAAAATAGCTAATGTCTATGGAACACTGCCACTCACACATAGCAACGGCCTTGTTTACAGATACAAAAATCATTAATTCTTTCTGTTCCCTGAAGCACAACTTTAATGCTAGGGAAATTTCCTAGGATCACAAACATACAAGGGCAAATCTTCAAGGTGGCTTCACTCCAACCTACAAAGTTGGAACAACAACCTGGTGCACGCGATTTCAACCACTTCTTCCAACAGGCCCCTCTGCTCTCACCCAAAGTGGATTTGAGCAGGTACCAGAGGAATGGTTTGAAATTCAGACCCTGGCCTTGATTTGTATGTACAAATGGCATCTGGGGTGGTTTTTCTTTAAGCCCATTTCTGTGCTCACTATATTTTGCCCTGGTGAAAATATAGTGCCTTACAGAAGACCGAGTCTTTTTACATGTAGTAGAAAGAATAAACTTTTCTCTGTTCTTCAATGGGTCTCTTTCTACAAGTTGATCATGTTTATGCAGTACCTATTCATAATCCTGGTTGTAATTATAATATATAATAATACCTTACTGAGTCCACATTATATACCAGACACTGTTATAAATGCTTTAAATATGTTGACTCCTAAATTTTTACAACAACCTAGTGGGGTAAGTGATAATTATCATCTTTTTTACACAGAGAGGTTAAGTAAGTTTCCTTAGGTCACACAGCTAGGAAATGCAGAGCTGGTCTTCACAGTCCATTTGGCTTTAGAGCCCACGTTCTTAACCACTACAAAACTCTATCTCTCTGCAAGAAAGGGCACAGGCAGAGAGAGCTTTGCAACCAAAGCTTTTCTGCCCCTACTTTTGTCTCACACTCTGCTGCCACCTCCACAGTTTCCTAAAATACAGTTATAAACAGAGAAGAGAAATTTCACAGTCACTATGTTGCCTGTAGTAAGAGAGTGATATTTCTGGAGAGCTAAACGGAAGGTTGTTTCATAACTTGAGAAGGTTTAGAGAGGGTGGAATATATGAAAGTTGCATTACTTACCAATAGCCAGTATTTTGGGCCATCTGTATGGCAAATTATCAAAAGAACAAGTCTAGTGTGGGATGGGCCTGGGTTTCAGTACCCTCTTTCACCTGGGATGAGCTCTGTAGTTTGAAGTAGTCACTTTACTGAAATGTAATTTCCTCATTTGCAAATTAAGTATTAATTTATTTTTTTCTTCCTCTTACCTCTCTTTTCAGGAGGCTTACAGCAATAATGTATAAAAAACAGGAAATACAGCTAAGAATAAAAAGAAAAATGTCAATGAGTAGAAAGTCAAAACCAGGGCAGGAGAAGGCACAACTATGCAGGCAACATGAGCCCTCAAATGGCTTTTCCCCTTCCGAGCTGATTCTAGACTTTTTGTGAGAGGAAAAAAAAAAAGAAAAGAAAAACTGTCAGTTTCTTGGGAGAAATGAACTCTTTCCTAAAAATCCTCTCTGAAAGAATTTTTTCAAATGGATCTTTTTAGGGAAGGTTCTAAATAACTTGATCAACAATATCCTCAACAACTTTCCAGACACAGATGTGGTAAAAGATTTCAGAAAAGCTCTACAAAATTTTGGATTTGAAATTGAAATCCACTTCAACTAGGTTTACTCATAGGCAAGAAGGAGGTAAATGTGCAAGGCCATAGTATAACCGGGCAAAGCTCAAAATCACACAATCAAGTGTACTTGTGTACTCTCTGACAGTCTGGCTTGATCCAAGGAGAGACGCAAAGGCAGGGTTTCTTTATCTTTTCTCTCATATGTGAATCCCTTTAAGATTATGAAAGCTACAGACCTTTCTAGAAAATCACACATGTACACATACACATTTTTTTAACAATTCTGGAGAGGTGATATGCCTCATCAGCAGTTGACTGCAGCTTTGGGTATTTCCGGCTAGGGACTTTTTGTCTGGAGAATAGATGGACTACACATCTTTCCTGTAATGCTTCATAAATGGTGTTTCTATCATGCTACTGATTTTTGTGTGTTGATTTTGTATCCTGCTACTGTGCTGAACTCATTTATCACCTCTAAGAGTTTTTTTGTAGATGATTTGGGCTGTTTGATATATAGGATCATGTCATCTGCAAACAGGGACAGTTTGA
>NW_007727054.1:433320-433589 GCF_000696425.1 Galeopterus variegatus
AATCTGGGTGCTCCAACATTGGGTGCATACATATTTATGATTGTTATGTCTTCTTGATGCATCAGTCCTTTTATCATTATGTAGTGACCCTCATCGTCTCTTTTTATGGTTTTTATTTTAAAGTCTAGTTTGTCTGATATGAGAATAGGTACTCCAGCTCGTTTTCCTTTTCTGTTTGCCTGGAAGATCATTTTCCATCCTTTCACTCTTAATCTATGTGAGTCTTTATGGGTTAGGTGGGTCTCTTGAAGGCAGCATATAGTTGGGTC
>NW_007727054.1:435433-482478 GCF_000696425.1 Galeopterus variegatus
GGTATCTCTTTTTGGGTGTTTGTTCATTTTGGCAGGGAGTTTCACTCGGGTCTTGGACCTCTGTGGGAAGTCTGCTCTCTGGTCAGTTTGAATTCTAGTAGGTTGGTGGATACCACCCTGCCAGTCCCATAAGGTGTGTGTATTCTGCACCTCGCTATTGGGCCTTTGCGGGCGCCTAGCCTGGTGTGGTAGGCGGGAGCCAGGCGGGTGGGGAGCAGTCGGGCTTCTCCCCACAAGTGGGGCTGGACTGGGGGTGACTCACAAAGCTCGCAGAGTTGGGCCGGTCCGGTGCCTTCCACTCCGTTTCTGTGTCATCTCTGCTGGCTTACTTGGCCTTTGTTGTCTCGGGCTGCTCGCTCGAACCCGCAGCAGGGCTTGGGCGCTCTCAGGAGTCTTCTTTTGTGTCGGCCCTAAAACCTCAAACCTGTTGTTGCTTGTTTGTCGTTGTAGGTTCATTGTTCAAAGATTTATTCGTTTTTTATTTGCTTTTGGAAATGCAAATAGTACTCTGGTATCACAGCCCACACTTCTCAGGGTCACGCTGTCTCCTGGCACGGCCGCTCCAGACCCGTCGCCATCTTAAAAGTCCAGTGTTTCTATCATAAGAGCCTCTGATAAACACTGAGAAAAAAACTTGAATGTGTATTATTACAGGAAATGCATGAGCAGTTGATTTTTTATTGTAGAAATCAATTAAGAAGCCCAAATGAAATTTTTCTTGAAAGACAACATTCCAATTTCCATATAGTGGACATAGATAAAATGAGATTATTCTCTAGAGATAGTTCTGAATCTACCCCAGCATATGAAATGTCAAGGTGAATTAGTTGCTAAATGTGCAGAACTTTTTTTTTTTTTGACCGGTAAGGGGATTGCAACCCTCTGCACGGTGTGGTCTGCACCAAGATCCAAACCCGCGGCCTCGGCGCTACCAGCACTGCACTCCCCAAGTGAGCCACGGGGCTGGTCCTAAATGTGCAGAACTTTTAAAAAGACTTTTGTAGTCCTTTCTTGTTTAGGTTTCATGTGGATTCACACGAAACATGTTAAATCAATATTCCACTTTGAATACATTATTATTATGCTGTAAATTGTCTTAAATAATTTTATACATTTTTAAATCTTGAAGTTTATTAAAAATAAATAATTCATTTTTGTTCTTTTGTTTTAAAGGTTATTATATTGACATATAACACTAGAAGAGTGGCATTAAATCAGTTAACATAATGTTAGCTTTAGGAGACATAATGATTCAACAGTTGCCAATTTTAGTTTAGTAGTTTTCTTTTTGTATTCTGAGGTCAATATATTTTCTTTTCTTCATTCAGACATTTTAGCAAGTCCTTGCAAAGCTCATAGTCCCTAGGTTCTGAGTCCAAGGATGCCAATGGGTAAAACAGCCCTGGGTAAGTGTTCATTTGAATCAACCTGAACTATGGGCTCATTAGATACAAAATAATTACATTTAGGAAAATATAGTAATCTTTCTGATTTAAGCGTTATTCATATTAATTCATTTTTCTGATAATAATCAATGGCATGACCAGTTGTCTGTTGAGGACATTCCTTATTCACATCAGCATATAGAAGGAGAAGCCAGGGAAGCAAGATCTAGATCTTCCAAGACACAATGAAGACTTTTAAGACTTAAATCTTAGGCTACCTGAAATTGCTGATTTTTTTCCTCAGGGGATTATCCTGAAACCCTTGATGGTTGAAGTCATGTTAAAATGTGAGTTTTGCATTTGTAGCAATAATTGTCTCAGTATTGAGGTCACACAATTTATCCCATAAACTGACTTCCATACATGAAACTTACAGGGCAAAGAGACATAAATGTTTAAATGTTATTTAAACTTTTTATGTATTTCTACTTTTTTATGTATTTCACCATGAAACTACAGAGTTTAAAAAATTATCCATGATAGAAAAATCATTCCTAAAGCCTGCTTCATCTCTTAATTGTTATGTAAACTATTGGTGCAAGAAGCCAAGATTTACAGCTTTTTAGAAGAGAAAATGCAGTATAATTTAGAAAGACTTCCCACTAACCAAATGGATGTATAATATTGATGAAAAATAGAACTGCCTTATGAAAAATAAAGTTTTTTAAAAAATTCTCTTTGATGGTGTCCCTCCCCCACCTTTCTGGGTAGAATTGCTGCCTACACCAAAACCAGAAAAACTTCAGTTTTTGCCTACTTTGTGTACTGAATTTCCATGTAAATTATCTTCGAATAGAGGACTCTACTGCTTCAAAAAATTTTTAAAATTAAAAAAAAAGAAAGGTGTTTCGAAAACCAACCAATGGGGTGCACTGTCTTAGAGTCTGCCCAAATGGGATCATGCCCATGAAGTAATTAGGGTTAACCTGTTGGTAGAGATCAGAGCTCACAAGTCAATACAGGCTCTGAGCAGTTTTGGAGGCAAAGGGTGTTCATTTACCACCATCATTAATTTAAGCTTTTTATCCAACAAACTATCTGCAGAAGATTTACCAAGTTCCAGGTTGAGATGAGGTTTATGGACTTCAAATTTTTGGGCAGCTATCTTAAGAACAGATTACTGAGAAAAGAAAGCCACCCCTAATGTAAATATATAATCTTCCTCATCTAGTTTGCAGATGAAGCACCAGTCAAAATGACTAGAAATGGGAAGATGGGAGCAAAGTAGAGATGTAATTTGCAGCATTTTACAAAGCATTTTGCTGGAGAATGCAAAAGCTTAGGACTGAAAAGAGAGCACCTGCCCATTCAGGGTGTGGAGGGAGGGAGACAAGCAACACCTGTTCTTTTCTTCTGAATATGTCATTGTGACTAAATTGTGTAGCCAGCTGACTCCTTTCCTAATAGGAAAGAATAAATAGACAAAAAGGAACAACTAAAAGTTTACAGGATGCAGTAAAAGAAAAGGGAAAAGAGAAAAAACAAAGATGCACAGTCTTCTTTGGGCAGAAACTTCTCCGAGGCATAAACACAGAAGCAAACAAGTCTGTGAAAGTCGGGTAAGGAAAGGAAGAGAATAATCAAAGAATGTTGTGAAAAGAATGAAAAGGAAAAGAACTTGTGAGAGAATTAAATTTCTAGTTTATTGTGCTATAAGGAATAAATGCTTAATTATCTGGTAGTGGAAATGAATATTAATAAATATAATTTTTGTAAATATATTCAACACTGGTATGCCGGTGTTTAACAACTGGCTCTTGAGGTTGGTGTAGGGGTGGTGAGCCCAAATTTGCAGTGGTTGCTGATTTCCATGGTGTAGATAGTCACACTGTGTCTACATGTGATGTTAATGAACTTGGAGGTAGGAAGAGATGCCTACAATTGGCTGTAATGAGTCAGTTTAATCCTGCTCCAATGCACTACTGAATCCAGCTTCCACTGTGTTCCTGTGAGTTGCTAGGCACCAGAATTTCTGCTTTTACTTGTATCATCTAATCCTCACCTCCCTAACAGTTAAATATTATTATCAAATACAGTATAGGGCTCAGAGAAGTAACTTGCACAGTCAGAGACAAAGAGGGTCCAATGCTAGACTGTCTAATATAGTAGCCAGTAGCAATATGTGATTATTTAAGTTAAAATTTTAATTAACAAAAATTAAATAAAATTAAAAATCAAACTCTACTGTCACACTAGCCATATTTCAAGTGCCCAATTACTACATGTGGAGAAGAGCTAGCATGCTGGAAAATGCAAATATAGAATATTTTCATCATTGCAGAAAGTCCTATTGGATGGTATTAGTTGAATGTCTTCTAATCTGAGGTCTAGAGATTGAGCCTAATGGTCAAAGGAGACCAGATGGCTTGAAAATAGAAAGTACGATAAAAATAGGTTGTTATACCACATGGCTTCAGAGGTGATTTCACCTGTTCTCCAGTGACACAATTCTCCCCAGTTGTTTGGTGCAAAGATTTGCATTCTTGTTGTTATGAAAAAAAACTTTGTGTATAAAAGGGCCAAGGGAAATTTTAGAAGGTTCTTTGGAGAAATTTAGGAAAAATTATTTTAGCTGCCCAGCTTTCCCTTTTGCCCTCTACCATAAGTGCTTATACAGCAAACAGAGTGATCTTGAAACATGAATGTGAACAATTGCCTCCTCTGCTTGAGGTCCTACAAGGGCTTCCTATCAAACTTCAAATTTAATACAAGTTCCTTATTTGCCCCTGCCAACAAGGCCAACCTCATTTCATATTATTCCCTCTCTCTTGCTATGCTCCTGTTACCTGTAATCTCTTTCAATTCCATGAAATTTGTAAGGATCTTAGACTTTGGAGTTTTATGCATGTTCCAAAAAAGCAAGGGCTTTTTTAAAAAAAATTCACTAGGATAGGTCTAGGAACATAGTAGGTGTTCGATGGTTCTTATTATTGAAAGAGCTGCAACATATGCTAGAGATATAATTATATAGCTGTCTTCCCGGATAGGGAAAGTGTAAACTGCATTTTTTTTTTTTTCCTATTTCAGAAGGAAAAGTAGGGTAGAGCAATCAAGGTTATTAGTCATGGTCTTTCCACCCAAGCACCCCACCCATGACTTATAGGCCCTAGGTTGAATTATCTGAGGGCTAAACATGTGGTTGGAACTTAATGAAACCACTTGGTGGTGCACTGGTAGATGTTTAACAACCAGCTTTGTCAGGGGGGCCCTGATTTGTGCACTTGCTGATTTCAATGGGGTGAAAATTCCCACCATGGTCAATTTCACAATACCATGTAACAGAATGTGGAGATGGGAAAAGATATGCATAAGGTTTTGCAAACCATTATGCCTGCTCCAGCATACCTTTGAATCCACTCCCACACAACACACACACACACACACACACACACACACACACACACACACACACACACTCCTATCTAGAGTCTTTCAAATAATGGTTTCAAAATTTAGTCCAGAATCTGTTTTTAACAAGCACCAAAGATAAGTTTTATGCACACGAAAGTGTGAGAACCATAACATGAAAGTAGGAATATTAGCTGCAGCTGAGAGGTCTATAGCCACAGGAAGAATTTCCCATCAGAAATGAGAACCACAATCTAATTGAGAATCTTTGACGTAGGCAAGAAGGGCTGGGAATCAGGAAACAACAACACAGCATACAGAAGCTAAGGAACCACAGAGACACCATCCAAAGTCCTCGTTTTATAGGAGGTCTCATCCCAGAAAGGAAAGGACACTCCTCGTTGACTGTTAACCATTCCACGAGTGAATCTCTCTGCAGCGCTCCTTCCTTAGAACACTGCTATTTCTCTAATGCCACAGCAGCAACTTTTCATGTTCCAGGCTGTCACTAACTCAGTGTGTGCCCGGAACCACTTAATCATTCTGGTTCTACATTTCCTTCTAAAGGTAAAGTGAGAATGAATCTTTGCATTGCTTAAATCATAGAATTGTTGAGTTAAGATATTTTATGTGAAAACTCTTTAAAAGAATATAATGCTATGGAAATTTCAGGTGGCATTACTATCTGCTAAGAAGTGCTTAGATCTAAAGTCTCATCAAAGTTCAACCTAGAAGCCTCCGGGCTCTGCACAGTAAGTATCTCTCAGTCCTGCTGGCCTTTGGGGCTCAGGCTGACTCATCACTAGCTAAGAATCCTGGATTCCTGTCTGTTTATATATTTATGCATCAATAGGCATATATTCCTGGTACCTAGGTACTCATCTCCAGAGGATGCTAGTTTACTTTGAATGCCAAAATTGAAGACTCAGGGTGGTCTCCAGTCTCCTAGGATAAACTGAGTGATAAGAAGATAAACTACAGACAAAGTTTTGACTCTTGACCAAATCCAGACGTTTCAGCTTTGGAAATGAGCCTATCTACGCACCGTGTGTCAGAACAAAGGAATGGCAAATAGAAATGAGAAGGGCGTTTAAAAGAGAATCTCACACCTGCACCCTGATGGCAACTAGAGAGAGAGTTTATTTTACTCACTAATTAAACCCATGAATTGAGTATGAATACAGACTTTTTTTTCCAGTGCCATACCAGAAAATCTGCAGGCATTGATGAAGGGCTGTGCTGAAGGGTTTTGCTGGCATTTTTATATTTATCCTCTGTAACAACTCTGTAGGTGGTCCTCCAGGGTGGCAAACAGTATAATGCTAATTAACCTTTATTGATCATGCACTTGGTATTGAGCAATGGGATAGGTGCCTTATGTGTAATTATTCAGTCCTCATAAATGCCCCATGAGATAGTCCCCATTTGAAAGATCAGGGAACTGAAGCTCAGAGCAGTTAAGTAACTTATCCAAGGTTATGCAACTAGCAAGTGATGGAATTGGTGCTTTCTGAAGCCTCCGTGACTCCAAAGCCAGCACTCCCCCAGGGAAATGTGGGCTTTTGGAATGTCCTACTTCAGCTTTCTTTTCTTCTGATTCAGAAATGGGAGCACAAAGAGGTGAGTCAGAGAGTCACCTCACCAATTGTTTCTGGGTGGAATAAGCACAGACAGAACAAGGCTCTGCACACATATCAGGGAGTGTGTCTGAATTATTTGCTTTGCTTAGCTCCTAAATTGGAAGAGTCTCATTTCTCTGTGTATCTGACAATGGAACCAAAAGGAAGTAGGAGTGGCCTGTGGAACCAACTGTGTCCACAGGCCATGTCTACACTCTCACACAAATGTGTCAGAGACAGGGTCTGCTGAGACTCTTGGCAAATATATGCACACCAATGCATAGACAAATACATAAGGAAGCCGTTTACGGAAACTTAAGAACTGACACGATGATTTAGGTTTTTCAAATGAATTTCCGATGTTTATCTTTATGAGGCTGTTAGTACACTGTAAACATTACTTTTGATATTATCTGTCCTATACTGTGACTGGGCGATGGCTGAATTCTGAGTTACAATGAAGGCACTGTGCAAAGTCGCATGTGATCCGTGAGACAATAGCAACATCAACTGCTGTGTCCAGGTAGAGTGTAATTAACAAGTCAGGTAGGAAATAGGACCACAGCTTTTTTTTTTTTTTCTCAGTGAAAGACACAACAGAATTTGGCTCAAGCAAACCATGAGCAAATGAACTTAGTAAGTATATGTCAAAAAAAATTCACTCAGCGTTCATAAGCCTGAGTAAAAGCTTGAAAAAATAAGCCAGTTTCCCTCCACCATGTTCATTCTAAAAAACAAACCCACTGGTTTCATTTGTTTGTTTTAATTTTGGGTTGTTAAACCTCACCTACTAGAATGTGATATCAGGTTCAGATCCTGGGGAGAAGCGGAAGAAAATAAGTTTCAAAGATGCATACATTTGCAAACACAAGATCTAAGTTGCCCCCTTGAGCACAGACGGGTGATAAGGCTATTCAGCCCTAAGAGGGTCAGAGGGTTGTGCACTGAGGTCTAATTTGCAGAGATGGAACTGCACCTCATCAGGCTCCACGGTGTCTTATCCTGCAGACACCAAATACACACACATACACCTTTCAAAGTGAGGAGGGAAACTGAGATGAGGAGAAGATGCACGGTTCTGCCCTCCCCTCCATCACACTTCTACGAACCAATCCTTGTAAAGGGAGGAAACTTAGAGATCCCCTGCACTGAGTAGCCTAACAATTCAGGGCTTTCAAAACCACATTCACTGGGTTTTTAATCCCACGTCTGGTGTGAAATAGCCATTTGATCCTATGCAAACCACTTAGCCACTGTGTCTTGTGTGACTACTTTGTGAACGGGGAATACCAATACCTGCACTAACTGCCCTGCATGGGTTGTGTAAATGTGAAGTAACAGGTGGTTAGAAAAGGGTTCTGAAACTGCAGGAGCCCTGGAATGCAATTTTTATTATTATTGCCCTTAATACCAACACAACTCCATTCACTTATCATCTCCGAAGACAGCAACTGTGGGAATTGGGGAGAAATAATGAAGGACTCCCCAACCCCATGGTCTCATCCAGCATCCCCAGACACTTCTGCAGTCAGACTCATTCCTTTTCTGTGTAAATCACAGGAAAACTTTAAAGACTTGCATTTATATTTTCATTTCATAATTTTTTTTTTTATAACACCCTTGGGGCTCACTCCTTCCTGGATCCTGAATGATTAAAAGCAACCTAGGTTTAGAATGAGATTATGTCTAATTAATTCCACCTCAATCTCAAACTCCATCATCCATAACCTCTCCAGCCCACCACCCTCCTGTCCCCTGGACAATAAGAACCAGCCAGCTTCAACTTGAGAATGGGAAAAAGTTTCCACAAATGATCTTGCTGAAGGCTGAGCTGCGGGAGCCTGAAACATTTCCCCTGTGAGTGGCCTCAACATCATAAAACCCGTCTCTTGCTTCTGAAACCTTTGTCTTTGCAATTAGATATCTGCAGTTCACCACATAGTGTTCTAAGAATGTCTTTGAGGGAACACCTATCATACAAATAAACTTGCGTTCTGGGATTCTAGGGAGTGCAAAGTGCTGGAATGTGCCTGGTGGCTGGCTTAGAAATGAGAAGAAAACATTTGGTGATGAGAAGGAGGGTAGAGCTGAACTTTTTAAGCTGAGGGGTTGAGGAGAAAGGGCCCGGGGTCCATCCTGTCTGGTGAGCAGTCAACACACTGCAGGCCTGCTTGCAGGCCAAGTGGGGTTGGAGAGCTCTAATTAGATTAGTGATGTTTTGCTAGAAGGCAGAAAGCTTAAAACATTAACTTTTTAAACAAGTACATCAGTTCTGAGTAAACATTATTCTTTTATTTAGTCGTATGGTCTGAGTCAGCCTATTTCCAGGATAGTGGTAATACATGCGTTGGATTCCTGAATGCAAATATGCTTTCAATTTTACTATGCAGATCCCCTGATTTTGGTATGATTCTCCAAGGGCTTGCAACTGGCCATCTGCTGCTCTTTTTACTCCTGCTTGATGGGACTCTGTTCCTGCCAGGTGTCATCAGATAGCTGGTGGCAGCCCTTGGTAGTCCCACTGGAGCTCCCAGACTCCTTGTCCCTGTGGGTGGAATGGTATTTCTTTGTCTGTGGGATAAAGCCCACATTTTTCACCAAGTCCATAAAATTTATCCCATTTTTATAGTCATATATAAGAATCTTTTTGGAAAGTAGCTATCAGAAAGAACAGGATCTAGAAAGCTTATTTAAATCCACACAGATCTGGGTAGAATTCTAAGACTATCATGCTGATTGGGTGGTTTTGGTCAAGACTCAGTTTCCAGCACAGATAAAGAGAATGGCTCAGTGACTGACCTATAACATACACAGCCCATGTTGGTTCCCTCCAACTCCTTTCTTCCTGCTCCTGCAGGATTCAGGTGAGGAGATGAAAAAAGAGGTGAACTGGGCATATTAATCCAGCGTGTCTCCTTGGTGAAGCTGTGGAACTATGTGGGGCCTTAAATGTCCCCTTTCCAGCATCATCTCCCACTAACCCAAGCAAACCCTCATCTAGTATTCCAGCCACATTCACCTATTCACAGTTACCAAATGTGGCCATACTTCCAGGCCTCTGCACAGGCCGTTCCCTCTGTCCTCAATTGACTTCCCTTCATTCTTTGCATAATGCGAAGTCTGGTGCTACTTCAATACTCAATTCCAGTATCACCTGAGTGGTGAAGTCTTCCGTCCTCACTTCCACCTCATCCCCAGCCGAGTCACTCGCCAGGCACACACCTGTCTTTGCTTGTAGCAGACTGTGGGGGGTCTCACTTACACTTTAACCAAGTGTAGTGTAATTGGATATTCATTTCTCTCTGGGTCTTACCAGACTGTGGGTTCCTCAAGGGCAGGAGTTTATATGTGAATCCCTAGAATCTACCACAGAACAGAGCACAATACACTGAATAAATATGTATTGAATGCATAAATGAATGAATGTCATGATGGGGCAGTTCTCTCAATGAAGAGTAGAAAAGGTTATGAAAAAATTGGTCCAGTACAGTGTTCCCTAACAATGGCATAGCCTTTCCTCTGAAGGATTTCAAGTGCTTACTGAGTGAGCACTCAGCCCTAAACTACCGTGGAGGGGATAATGTCACAGGCACTACTCATGAGTCCTCTTAACAGCCGTGACTACAGCCACATGGGCTCCAGAACTGCCCTGCTGCTCAGTTTCATGCTCCATCCCCTCACAATCTTCTGAAGGGAATGAGGAAAGCTGCTTTGCCAGCAGCCTCAGAAGCCGCAGAAAACTACAGAAGCCACTGGTTTCAGGTGAGTTAGTCTAAGTAAGCAGCAGCCAATAAAGTAGAGAAGACAGAAAGGGGATGAAGTTTTTGTTCCCACATCCTCTAGGACATGCATGTTTCATCTCTTGGTGAGAGCAACTGAGAAACTGGAGAGAAATAGATGGTATTTTCTGGGCAGTTCTGCCCCTCAAAGAGTTTCCTGCGTGACACATCTCAACTGTCACTGAGCCATGTGAAGTGGAGCCAGATTACAAACTAAGGGTGTTTCGGGAATGTGGATAAAATGCCTGGACTAGAGTTTCCAGCAAGGGTGCCTGCAGACATCTAAAAGATTAAAATGATGTCTTTCTCCTTTCCCTTCTTGCAAATTCACTCCATTCTTTTTATCTTTACCTTATTCTGAATCAGGAGCTGAAGTGGGTAGTGGGATAGGGGGAGATGGAATATGAAGGAAAAATGCTTAGGAAAACTTAAGAGATGCCCTCCAGGGTCAGGCAGCTGATTGTTCTGGCCTATAGTCTGATGCTCTGAGGAACTAACCGAAAAGCCTGGAAAGTACAGGTGACTTTCACGACATCAACTGCAGAAAGTAAGCTGTGTCCTCTCTCACCTCCCTTAAAACCTGCTGGCTTTAAATCTGCATTGAAGATTGTGACTTTAAGAATTTAATCTTTCTTAAACCTATTTATATTTTCAACCTATACTATATTGTTGGGGTAGACATTATTCAATATGTTTAAAAAACAGATTCATAAATGTGTACAATGTTATAACAGGATGTTTGCTCAGTGCTCTTAACAGATTTTAACAAATTTCTGGTGGTGGCCATGCTCTTAATATCGATCTGATTATCACATCTTGGGCACAGGTGCTGACAGTCAGCTTTGTACCCCATGAATATGTATAATCAATAAAAATGAATAATTTTTAAAAAGAATTAAATGAATAGCTAAACATTTGGCATTGCTAGTCATCAAAAATGCAAATTAAAACAATGACATAATGTTTTTTTCTATTAGATTGATAAGATGAAAAATAAACTGATAACCGATAACATCTAGAAAAAACAATAACAATAATAAATTTTTTTCATTTTAATTGAGGTACTGATGTAGGGTTGCCAATGTATTATTTTGTTACAGTTAGGACATTTTTAAAACCACCTATTATCATCACTTTACCCAAGAAAGGCTATGTTATCTCTAAGAATTAGGATGACTATAACCTCAGAAAGAAAGAGACTCACCATCTTTACACTGTCATATCGGTATACACACTAGTATGACCTTACTGTTATCAGTCCCTTATTGTTATCAGTTATACATTCCACAGGGGGATGTTCATGGAAACCAAATTTATTGCATTGTAAATGAGGAAACTAAGGCTTAGAAAGTCTCAAGTAACACATTCAGTCATTGTTAAGTTCACTGAATTCCATCTATGCATAAGGTGTCATTCTGGGTAGTGCAGAAAATTTAAAAAAATGTTAGATACGGGGTCCCTGCCACACTGAAGCTTATGATAACCTTGGGGAAATCAAATATGCAAAAAATAACTTTGGAACAAGACATCCCACCCATCTGAAACTCAATGCTCTAGCAATCTCAGCTATCTGGAACACAGTGAGGAAGTTGTATATGAGAGGGAAAAACCTTCATGAGCTTAAGCTCATGACCTAAAGCTTATGCGCATATAGAGAAAGCCCTTTCTAGGAGCCTCGTTTTAGACAGAAATCCAAAAGAATGGGTGGCCTGGTGTAAGAGCTCCTAGTAGAAGAAGAGAATAAATCAGAAGAGATAGTTAGGACTGCTAGGAAGACCTGTGGAGTTGGATACAATGACAGTAGTGTTGACAGCAGTAAAATGTTGACAACAGTAAAATGTTGACAACAGTGATGACAGTGATCAACATAGGTAAGGTAAAAATGACTGCAATCCACACAAGGAATTGTACGTAAAAGCACAAAGTCTGGGGCCACATAGCATAGAGGAAAATAACCACATGCATAAACAGACCTTGAAGACCTCACTGGGTGAGAAAACAGGACAATAACTATTGTAGCTGGTAAGGAGTCTCAGGAGTAATCAATTCTACTTAATGACAAAGTATCAATTTATTGTTTGGGCACCTTAAAAAACAGCCATTTCCTGAAATATTCATGCATGTGGAACAGTTCCTTTTACTGTCATGCCCGATAAGAGAGGTGGTCCTGGGGTAAGTAGTGCTGTTCTAAGTACAGTAAGAATTCAAAAGACCTGTTAAGATCTACCTTTCCAAGGTATTCACTATAACTCTCTTACAAGTATGGAGAACATCTCTCCTCGTGTAGCGCCCTTTTTGTCAGGATTGTATGTGTGTGTTTGCCTTCTATCTCTTTTTCTGTTTTCCTCCCCCTTAAAAAAAAATCTCAAACTAGTACTTTCCCTTTTTTGATGCTTTGGGAATAAAGGACCTGGACCTGTTTCTTCTCTCCAGTGAAAATACCTCTAGGTTTTTCTGCCCTATTTTCATTTCTGCTCTATTTTCAGTAATCACAAAAATTAAAAAAAAAAACAATGTTAATCTGCCTGCTGTTATTAGAAACAATTACAGGTATGTCCACACTTGTCTCCTATATCTGCATTGTGGCAAGAAACCCACATCAGTCACTAAACTTTGACAGTCTCATTATGTTTTGTTCATTTTGATGCCTGAGCTTGACGAAGTGGCTTTTGATTCCTCAGGGGTGGGGAAAGTGGGTGGGTATTGGCAGCGTTGTAGATGAAAGCCCTTTCAAGCAAAAGAATGCTGACTGGGAAGGAAGAAATAAAGCAGCCAGCTAGAGATTTTTTTAAAAAATATTTTGCAGAGGAACCAGTGTGATGCAAATGGCATGCCAGAGCATAAACGTGTACACTTTTTCCAGGGAAGTTTACTTCAAATACTCCCCACAGATGTTCTCTAATAAAGAACAGTCAGCCAGCTGCTGCTAGTGAGTACAGTACTTCCTTTTGGAGCAGAAGGGCTCTTTGTAAGGCTGGCCCCAAATCATAAACATCTGAAAAGAACCTGCAGCCTGGGGAGCTGCTGCCACCACCTTTGAGATGACCCTCCCAGTACCCCCAACCCCGGCCCTATAAGTGCCTTTGAGGTCCCAGTCACAGTGCACGATCCTGAAAGACTCAGCCCTAACTTATGCACCAAGATCTCTTTCACCTGTGCTAATGACCAGAACTGTGAACACAGACCTGACTGTGCTAGGTGAGCTATGTTTTTGGCGGCATAGATAGGGCAGACAATACATTTTTCTCCACAGTCCAGATACTAGAGAATGACCCATTAGTAACTCAGGAATAAGATGGGCTCTTATCAGAATTACAATAAGTATCGACAGAGGAAAATGCTCTAAGAAGGAAATAAGTTAGAAAATAAATGAAAATTAAATCGAGTGAGGCAGGGTTTGCTGAACCCAGAAGAAACAGGGTTAATTTCTATTCCAGTGCACTAAGGGATTTGATTTTTCTCCTTCATTATGAGAGAGAAAGTTGTGTGCAAGGCCAAGATGAGAATGAGATGAGTGAGTCAAGGTTGTACAAGTGAAGGTCAGATCCTGTTTTTATTTAGAATGTTGATATTATGCTCATCATGTAGTTTTTGCATACATTTTTATTTCTTCAAATATTACATGAGAATATTATATATCTTGGGTTTGGATCTCCTTTCCAGCCAGCTGCCAAAAAATATAGTATTATTTGTTTTGATTACTAAGTTTTGGGTGACTCCTTACATTTTCACCATCTTGGCTTGAGTGGGCATTTCTCCGAAGAGAATTTACCCCTTAATATAAAATCCTAGCATGTGCTAATAAAAGATAGAAAAAGGAGCATTAGGCTTTGAGTAAGAGGTTCAGGTTTGTGACCTTAAGCAAGTCACCATCTGAGCCCCGTCTCCTCATTTGCAAAATGAAGATAAAACATTGCAAAGACCAAAGAAGGCCAAATGAGGTAATTGGCCTGAAAGTGTTTTGAAAATATAAAGCAGTATGCAGTTAAAGCATTATCATGATGCTGTACCTTCTATAAAATATTTCATTTGTGTTGTGTCAACAAAACAGAATTACACAATAAAAGCAGTGACAAATATCAGCCAACTCTATTTTTTAAGGTAGTGAAGAGATCTGTACACCATTGCACTATATAGAGGTTTTCTCACCTATGTTTGGCACAAAAAGATTAAGTTACCTATGCCTTCCCAAGCACAGGCAACATTTTACCAAAAAGTCAGATGTTAGGGAGAGAGGCAAGACTACTTGTGTTCTGCAGAGTAGAATTACACGAGAAGTAGCGTGATTAACTATCCAATTTGCCTGTCAGTCCTAAAACTGGGAAAGTCCCAAGCAAGTTGGAAGACAAGTTAGTCACTCTGAGAAACATGATGTAGACAGTGGAAAGAACACTGGACCAAGAACTGGGTGCCCAACATCCCCAATTTGAGCAAGTAACATAACCTCTGACGCTTGTTTCCTTCATGTATGAAATCGGGAGGTCAGATCTCATATCTAGCTAAACAGCACACGTATTAAGCATATACAACATCTTTGATCTGTGTGTAATGCTCCATAGACCTTACCTCATTGAATTCTCCCAACAACTCTATGATGCAGGTACTATTATGATCCCCACTGACAGATGAGAACACAGATGACTAAGAGAGGCCAGGATTAAGTCACAGAATCGGAGGCAACGTACTGTGATGAGCATGGCCTCTTGGGACAGGGCTCAATTCCCAGCCCTACCACGTGCCAGCTGTTCTACCTTGGGCAAATTCCTAAACCTCTGTGCCTTAGTCATTTGGTATCTTCTTAAAAGGTCATCTGAGAGGGCTTCAAACAGTGTCTAGAATAAGATGAAGGTCATGCAAGTGTTCATTAAATAAATATAAATAGGCATCCACGCTTTTAAACACTACATAGACTGCTGCCCATCTCAAAGGTCTCTTCTGGGTCTTAATGGTCTATGATTTTATGACCAGCCATTTATTTGCACCCCTTTGTACAAAAGTGGAAAACAGAGACTACTAAATGCAAAGTATTTTTGCAATAATGGAGGGCTAAATGACTGCCCTCATTCCTAAACCACAATCTCAGAAAACACTGCTGATTCTCATAGTATCTGTGTGATTGAGAATCTGTGAATTCACTTCTAAGCATCTTTAAAAAGAAAAGAAATCAGCACAACATTTGTGTAGTGCCTAAGTCTGCAGGCCTTTGCCAGTTTGTAAGTCATTTAGAAACTTAAACATCACTTAAGCTTAGAGTTTGTTTGTTATAATTATCTGAGGAGCACAGAGAAGTTTTTAGCTCTTCAACCTTCATGAAAAAGTTATCATGTTTCATTTTTTGATGAATCATTTAGAGGCATTTTTATCATTGTATTTCTGACCACTGTTTAAATGCCATGTCCTGGATAAAGAGTTTGATTTTGATTTCTAATATTCTGGCAAAAATTCCCAGATATCTTGTGAAATTTGCTGCTGTACTAGCACATCTGTATTTGCTAGTTCTTATGTATATATACCAATATATCACAATTCATTCAATAATTTTTTTACTGATTATGTACTATGTGACAGGCACATTTATTTAATAACTTTCTTTGAAACACTCAAAACAGTTTCCTGAGTATGCATACTAGGTCTCTTATTTGCCATTCAGAGAAAAAGCAGAAAGATATATAAGCCCAATTTTACAAGAAACAATTTACAAAGGGCTCCAGGAAGCTGATACCAAGATATATAAGAAAACATCAAGTTGACTAAGCCCAGTCCATTAGTACGATCATCTCATGAGGTTTCTTGCCAGCTATAATCAGAAGTAGGAACAAAGCTACTCATTCTGCTTAGGAGAAGTTTCTAGCTCAATCTTTAATTGGCAAACCAACCTGAGTTGTGGTTTACCCAGTTTCATGTGCAGTTTTAAGGACTGGTACTGTTAGAGGCTTTCCTTCTGTGGGTGATTGGCCCATATCTTTCTATTGCTAGAAGGAGCAGAGGCAAATCTCTACTCCTCCAGCCCCTATGACCAGCCTAGTTCCAGCAATAGTAGCTGACAATGTAATACTCATTCAGCAGCTGATTATAATTAAAAATATCAGAATAATTAAAGTCCTCAGCTTGACAAGCAGAGCCATAACTTTGCCTTCAGACATTCCTCTCTAATTAGTTAATTAATCCTAATGCAAATTATAAGCAATAATTAGTCAGCCAAGCTTGACATAAAAGTCTGCTGACTTACAGCTGAAAGGCTTTCTGGTTGCTGGTTTGTAGTTTCTAAAGGTGTCTTTTGTCCACTCATGGTTTCTGTATCCATCCTACTTCAAACTTTCTGCCGACACATAGATAGTCAAAGCAATTTGAGCTGGAGAAAATCACAGCTATAAAAACCTGTATTACCACAGGCATTTTTCAGTTTGACATAATAAATTGCATGCTTAGTATCTGTATTGAATATCAAGTTGGGGTGTATCCTATTCAAGGAAAAAAAAAGAGATTGAGAAGGTAGAGAGGAGGCAGAGACATTTTTGACCCAAAGCATGGTCTGTGATATGATCCACATTTATTTGCGCTAGATCACTGGGTTGCTTTTTAGCATGTGCCAAGAAATTGACTCATAATGAAGCATATCCGAAATTTGATATCCCTGTAATAGAAAAGCTAATATTTGATCCAGATTTTCAGTGTATTTAAACAGATCCGGAAACTGTTAAGCAAGATAATTTGAATTATCTTCTGATAAATCTAAGCTTGAATATTGTATTTTCTACACATCTCTGCTACTATTGAGCAAAAATTCTCTCCTAAAATTGAGAGAGGAACAAAAGCCTGATTTTACAGAACACAGGTCAATAGTTTCTGGACATCTTAGATGACCAAATACTTACCACCAATCACCCTAAATCTTTACTGTCCAATGGCCAACGGAGTCTGTCCTATTGACTAGAAACCAGCCCATGAAAAGCTGATGTCAGAGTAACAGCAAAGTTTGAGCCAAATGAGCATGGAAACATATCCTTCAAATGCTATTTTTGGGCATAACACTCAGAAAGAATATTTTAGTATATTGATTGCAAAAATAACTGAAATTATTCCTTTCTTTTTGTATCTATGCCTCTTCAATGTGACTTTGTAGCTCTTCCCATTAAAAGCTTGAATTTATTTCTCCACCGTTTGAATTTGGGCTTGTTTTGTGACTTGCTTTGGCCAAAAGGATGAGGTAGAAGTAACAGGGTTCCAGTTCCAAGCCTAAGCATCAAGACACCTTGCATACCTCTGCTTGCTCTCTTATAATCCTCCTTCTTCCAGGAGATAAGCTGAGACTAACCTGCTGGAGGAGAAAAGAGAGGATGTGATGGAGAGAAAATATCCTGTTTGGGGCCATCTTAGACCAATTGATTCATCAGCTGGCTGCAGACAAATGAGAAAGCCTAGCAAAAATCAACCAAGACAACCAAGACTAGAAAATTCACCCAACTGATCTATAAACCCATGAGCTAAATAAACCATTTTTGCTGTAAGTCACTTCATTTAGGGGTGTTTTGTTACAGGCAACAGCTAACTGACAAAATTTTAACAGAACAGCTTAGTCTGGTGCCTTCCACCCTGATGGAGCAGAGAAAAAGACTTTCATCTCCCCATAATGTAAAATCTCCAGATATTTCTTTATGGGTTTATAAATATTCAGTTCTCCTCTTGCTTACCAGGGGAAGAGAAAGAAAAATAATATAGATACTTCCTTCTCTTTCTTATTTGGGCATTCTCTACTATAATTTCTCTAGTTTCTTCCCCTTAGCCTAAAAAGTTACTCAAGACTCTTGCAGTCTAAATAGAACACTTTCCATAATAGTACCCCAATGCACCCCACCTCACCTCAACTCAACCATAACTTTCTCCTTTCCATACTGATAAGCTTTTAAAGGAAGTGTCAATATTCATTCTTCAACTTCCTCAACTCCCTTTTGCTTTCCAAGCCACTATACTCTGGCTCTGACTTTCTACTACGTTACCAAAACTGCTTTCAATAGAAATGAAATGATTTCCTAATGGTTAAATCCAATGATAATTCTCCTGTTTCATTTTTTTCTTAATGTGCATTTTTATTGAAGTAGAATATATGTGTATAAATACACACACAACAATTACGTGAATTATTTGTACATACATATAATGAAATTTCACAAAGTCAGCATACATGTATGTATTAACTTATTTGCTGCTATAACAAATTACCACAAAATCAGTGGCTTAAACAACACAAATTTATTTTCATGCAGTTCTGGAGGTCAGAAGTCCAAATGACTCATAGGACTAAAATCAAGGTGTTGACAGAGCTGCATTCTTTCTGGAGGCTGTAGGGGAAGAATCTCTTTGCTTGCCTTACCCAGCTTCTAGGGAATGCCTACATTCCTCTGCTCACAGCTCCTTCCTGCAACTTTAAGGCACGTCATTCCAACCTCTTCGTTCACTGGCACATCTCTCTGATACGGAGCTACTTGCCTTCCTATTATAAGAACCCTATAGTGACATTGGGCCCACCCAATAATCCAGACTAATCCTTTAATCTCAAAATGCTTAAATCAATTATATCTGCCAAAATTTTTTTTTCCGTGTAAGGTAACATATTCGCAAATCCCAGGGATTATGACATAGATACCTTTAGGGGGCCTTCATTCTATCCAGCACATTATGAAACCATTACCCAAATCTCGGACATTACCAGAACATAAAAAGACCCATCATGTCACCTTTGAGTCCTATCTGCCTCCCATGGGTAACCATTATCCTGATTTCTAATACCACAGACTGAATTTGACTGTTTTAAATTTTATGTAAATGGAAATATGCAGTATGTACTTTTTGTGTCTGGCTTTTGGTTAATATTATTTGTGAGATTTATCCACAGTGTTTATTTTTATTACAATATGGTATTCTAATATATAAATATGGGAGGGTCTTCAAAAGTTCATGGAAAGATTTGTAGTATCTTTTAATTCTATTTTTCCGCAAACTTTTTGAAGTAACTTCATGTACCACAACTTTTTTTAGCCATTCTTCTATTGGTGAACATTTCAGTCATTTCCAGTTCTCAGCTATTACAAATATTGGCTGCTGTTAACCTCCAAGCATATTTTTCAGATCACAAAGAAATATATTTTTTCCCCACCTTTAGTAGATACAATTTTCCAATCTGTGTATCATAATTCTAGCTTCTTTTTAACACTTACAATTGTCTGCCCTTTTGCTGTCCCATCATTCTGGTTGCTCTGTGGCATTTGACACTTCAGACTTTTGGAAAAACTTTCCTACCTTGTCTCCTAGAATACAACTCTCTTGTAAGCACATTAAGTGCCTGTCTGAATGTTCTTTTTCAGTTTTCACTGTTAGATCCTCCCCTCTTGTATGTCACCACTCACCCATATATTTTCTTTTCTTTCAGCCACCTCCCTAAAATTATTTTTCATTATTGTCCACTTTTCATAGTAGGGTAAGGCAAAGCCTTTCATAATTTAGTTCTTGATTATCGCTCCAACCCACCTGGGGCAAAGAATGGCTGCCCACCAACCCTCTCATTCTGCTCTTTATCCTGGACATACACTAAACTATATTTCCAAGCCTCCTCACAGTGAAATGAAGCATGTGACAGAGTCATGGACAATGAAATGTAGGCAGAAGTGATGTTTGACATTTTCAAGCATAATACCCTTCTCCCAAGTCTCCCATTCTCCATCCTCTGTTTCCTTTTTTCTTTCTAGAAAATCTTAGAAGACATAAGTTAAAGATGGTGGTGCCAAAATTTAGAAAGAGGCTGGTATCTGAATCAGTGGAGGAGAGATGTTGTATATGATATGAACGAGGAAGATGCTTTTATAGCATTAAGTCACTAGGATTTGAGGGCTGTGTGTTGTAGTGGTTAGCCCACTATGACAAATCTAGAAATTGGTAGTTTGATGTGGGATGCTGCAATAACAAATAACCCAAATATATAATATTTAGCAAAGAAACAGATAGACTGACAATCTCTACTATGCAGTGAAAAAATACTTGGTAAAACTGTCACCTGAAGTAACAGGAGAAGGAGGCCATATGCCCACTGAACTGGCAACTCTAAGGGTGGTGGTTGGCTAGTTGTTAGTGTGTGTTGGCCACTGTTGGCTGTCTTTGGCAAGGGATTTCAAGAAAGAGATGAGCTCATAAGAAAGGTGACTCATTGGTAAGCGTCAATGAAATGGAACAGAGAACAAAATTTAAGATTTTAAAGCTTTAGAAAAACCAATTTTTAGATCCTTAGATCCCAAGAAGTAAAATAATGTAAGATTGATAAAGCTTTTGACAAACAAAAGCCCCTTAATATGCAGCCTTGGGCAAAGGGTTGGCCTCCACTAAAGCCAGATATCTTCAAGGTAGCCACCATTAAATTGAAAGAGAAGGGTAGGGGTAGAGAAGCAAACAAATAAAGCATATTTGGGGACAATATTTAGAAAAAGAAATTGGGTATAATTATTGCCACATGGAATTGACTGGAAACAAATCGATCAGAAAAGTCTATTAAGTTTTTAAGAAAACTGAATTGTCAAAGAAACCATTGACTTAGACTTTTAGTCTTTAACTGCTCAAGATTTAAAACAACCTTTTGGCCTGCTGACTTTTCAGGGACAGGAAAATGCCTTCAAAACGTGCACAGCCCCAAGCAGAGAAGACTCCCCACCACTCTCTTCAGATGTACCTGTGAAGGATAATAAACAAGACACACTTTTTCCAGATGGTAGGTAGAACCATGAAGAAACATGGAAGGAAGTTCCTCCCAGAGATCACAACTTCAAATCTCATCAAGTAACTTCTTCTATAGGGGGAAGAAACTTTCAATGCCTGTACACAGGATTCCCAGTGCCACTGTGGACCAATAACTGTTGTGTTGTTTCCTTTCCTGAATGGCAGTTTATAGTGGTTGCTGGGGTGCACCTCCCAGATCTCAATACAGGACTGAAGGATTTAATTCCCCAGCTGTTGACAGCGCTGAATACAGCCTTCAAAAAGCACCTTTTGATAATTGTCTCAGCTGAAGAGAGTTGCCTAGCATCATGCCTCTTTCCCAAGGCATCCAAATCAAAAACTGTTCAACCTAGGGTGTAAAGGTCCAGCCTCCATGACTTACCTTGCAGCAATTCTGAAAGGCCACTCCAGCTTCACCAGGAGATTGGCTGAGGACTGTGTTGAGACTGTTCTTCCCTCCCCTTCCACAGGTGCAGCTTTCAAGGGTATTCTCTCATGAACTTCCTACATGGTAATCTCTGGTTCAGAGTCTGCTTCCTGGGGAGCCAACCTCTGACAGGTATTAACTTGTCCCTGTTCCTCCACTTTATATTAAGTGGGGGTGAGGTGTGGATAATTTGCCTTTATTGTTTCTAGATCACCATGTTCTGACTGGATATCTAAGAATCACCTGAAGGTCCATGGCGTGAAGATGGATGCAGTGATTGATGGGACTTTGGGTTGGAGGAAGTAAATGGATATCTAGTGACCAGAAAGGCAGGATGTGGTAGAGAACCCCAGTATTCACCCATATCTGTGCTTCCACTGAAATGGTAGTAAGGGTCCTCAAACACATTCCACAAATTCCAAATTCTCTTGAGTTGGTTTTGATGTTACTCCAATATTTGCTTGAAAAGCTAACTTTTCTCTAGTGACACCATCAATCACTGCTTCTCTACTTTCTGCATGTCTTCATTGTTGCAGAGGGAAGCAGAAAGGTTGGCATCCACCAGAAAAAGAAAAAGGGATTAGGAAAGGGAAGTCCAGGACTTCCCATTACAAAAGAGTGCATCTGACTATGAAAATGATGGGCCCTCCCCGCCTAATGGAAAACGTGCCCCTCACATTCAAATGACTACAATGACCCCAAAGCTCAAATTTGGAGTCAGAGAAATCAGATCATTAAGAATCCCATCTTCAGGTCATATGACATTTCCATGAATACAAATTCAGGTTTGTTTGTTTTTTTGTTTTTAAGATAGTAACCTTTCTTTAACTGGTTCCTACTTCCCACTTTTCGCTCCTGTGTACATTTATTCTTATCACGCTTCTCATACAGTAGTGTTTATTAAATGGCCACATTTGCACAGCACTGTACCTGTGACTTTCCATTTCTCTCCAAGGAAGATTTCCTGGTTCAGAAGTTTTAATGGCTGCTCCTTTGGAAATGTCTTTAAAGGGTTTTGACTCTAATTCCTTTTCTCCTAGCTCTTATTTAATAGGTACCAATGCCTATCTTTTGCCTGGGGTATTGGGCTAGGGAGAGGAAGATTCATTAACCATGGTGAGTTATGGATTTCAATGCCCTGGCTACTTCATTTCTCATATCCAAGTAGATCATTTCCTCCCTAGTCCTCCTAAGCTCAAGGAGGCATATATTGTAAGTAGCTTTAATCTGCTTCATTAGAACTTTTTTTAACTTTACAAGAATGATACTGCCAATATTACCATATTACTTCTGGTGCTATGCATAGCAGTATAATCATACGTTCCTTCTAGCTGGCAGTAATAGAAGTGACATTAGTTGTGGTCATAAGAGTAAGGAAACCATACAATTTTAAAGCTTGGAGATACTGAAATTAATCTCTTTTTCTGATACAGAAACCTAGATCCTGGAAGGTAAAGTGCCATGCCTGGGATTACATACTGGTGACTGATTACATACTGGTGTGCCTCTAGTGACTCCTGCTTATAACCTAATGTTTTCCCTCATTGCACCCTTTCCAGTATCAAAGCAGAGTGATACTGATGGCAAGGAAGGCTCTGTGTTTTTCAAGCCAGAAACAGACAGTGGGGTGGCACAAAGTGATCACATAACATGCTACAAAAGAGCAGATGTGTGGTTAGCATACCCTGGATATGTTTCACATGGAAAATTCTGCCTTCTGCTCTCTCTTTCTGATTCAGTGAATAGCCCTGCTTGGCCTTATGCCCTGGAATACTAGCAGAAGATTTCTCCCTGTAAGTCCAGCTGCATCTTCTCCTGAGGGAAAGAAGTGTCTCACCATCCCCACAGTACTCTCTAGCTTTCAGCACCAACTAACTTGTTCCTAAGAAGCAGTGTGTACCTGTATCTGCTAAAAATTGGCAACTGCTCTGGTTCAGAAAATGTGACTTCTCCTTAGATCTGGCCATGTGGAAAAGTATAAAGTAGGTGAAGTTTATTTTTTAATCCCTTCTCTATAGCACTGGTTCCCAACTGGGGTGATTTTGCTCCCCCACCCTAACCCCCCAAAGAGAAATTCGACAATGTCTGGAGACATTTTCTGTTGTTCCAGCTGAGGGAATGCTTTTGGCATCTAGTGAGTCATGGTCAAGAAAGCTGCTAAACATCCTGCAGTGCACAGCCCCCACAACGAAAAGTATCCAGTCAGAATGTCAATGTGCAAAGATTGAAGAATCTGCCTTAGAGTGTTCTCTCCCCCTCCCAGAGCCCCTGTCATTATGAAGCCACTTGCTTAACACTCACTGGAGACTTGGCTCTCAACTATCACAGTCAGAAGTTACATCATCCTCTTGACATCTTTCCTATTAGCAGAACACTTCTCAAGCTCACAGGAGAAAGAGCTCTGGACTAGGAGTGAAAAGAGTCCTGGATTCATAAATTTCAAATTTTATGAACAACTATAATATAAGGATAATAATTTCTTCTTACCACATTGGGTTGGTATAAAAATAATAAAATAAGAGAGCAGAACAGTGGCTATCAGAGGCAGGATATGGGATGAGAATGGAGAGACAGACATAGGTCAAAGGGTATTAAGTTGCAGTTATGTAGGATGAATAAGTTTAGAGATCTAATGTACTGCATGAGCACCATAGTCCATAATATTGCATTGTGTAATGGAAACTTGCTGAGAGAGTAGATTTCGGTGCTTTTATCACACACAAAAAAGAGGTAACTATGTGATAGACATGTTAATGTGCTTGCTTGTAATCATTTCACTATACATATATGTATGGATATATATCAAGACATCATATTGTACACCTTAAATATATATAGTAAAAAAAAATAACATAAGAGCATGTCTGTTAGAGTGCATCATAAACTGTAAAGTGGACATAAATGCATGGCATTGTCACAGTAAGTATCAATTAACAACAAAGGGATGATTTTGTAATGATGGAATTTCAGACACCATGACAGCAGGTACTTCTGGTTCAGAAGCTTGTCTAGCATCTTGCTAATTCCACAACAGAAATAGTAGATTCTTCACGCCACTGTCCAACACCAGCTCTGCTTTTACTGTTTTTAAATTCTCTGGAATACATGAAAAAGTGTTCTCAGTCTAATCACATAGTAGGTCCTTAGTAAACTATTGACACACAAATTAAACTATTTAGTTCCATAGACAGCTATGAGGACAAAAACATTTCCACTTCTCCTAATTCATAAAAACTCACATTTACTGAGTGTTTCCATTGTTTTATGGAGCTTCTTTTTCCTGTCATCATAACAGAAATGGTTTATAAGCCCAATAGAGTACATTTACTGAAATTTGTTTGACTTAGCACTTATTATATACCAGTCATTGTTTTAGGGACCAAAGATGCAAATAATACCAGGGCTGACATGTATCACACTCCAGCCCTGTGTCTGCCACTGTGATAGGTACCTCATCACCCTATCTCTAACATTCTCAGAAGCATGTGAAGTAAGCATTTACCTCATTTTATGAGACAAGTGAGATTCAGAGAACTTATGTGACTTATCTAAGATACTCAGCTGATACACATAAGTACTAGAACTGAGAGTCAAACTCATTTCAGTAAGGTGGCAGATACCATGTTCATCCTCTCTGCCCTGAAAGTATCCTCTAGTTCCAGGTGTGTGCTGGAAACACACATCAAAACAACTGCATACCCTGTGGTAAGAGTCAGAAAATGTCTATGCTACAGAATGGGGTGATAATGGCCACAATACCCAACACCAGTGGGGGGGGGGATTGCTGGAATCTCCCAAGCAACTCCAGCCAGTGCACACTGTTAGTGTGGGTGAATAACAAAAGTGCTTAAGTCCTTCTCTTTTCTCAACTGCTTAAAATTTGTTCATAAAATAAGAATGGTTTGATTGGCTCACTGATGGATATTTATAGTGCAAGTTGCCCCAAACAGTGAAGTGATGAGGACTAGATCAGTGACTTTGAGGATTTGTGTTTCAATTCCAAGTAAGTGAAGCCTGACTCAGACAAGTCTTTGTTATTTCCTACCCATCTAATCCAATTCAGTTACATTCAGTGAGTACATGCTGTGCCTCAGCTGTGTACCTAGTGCTGTGGGAAACAACAGAGTGACATGGTAACTGCCCTCAAGGAGTTTACTTTACTTCGAGGGAGACAAGATTTAATTAGAGTATAATAAAAGCGAGCTTATACCCGCATACCAAACATCACATGATCTAGTTTATTCATCAATGCACACACGACTTCTCTAACAGACTAATGTATTTCATGAACATGGAGGTGCTGTGGGGTGCCAGACAATCAATTTTGCACCCTCAAAACATCCCCAGTGTAATGGGCACTAGTGTACGATGTGGACAAGTAATATAGTGGAAGAGACTGGTGCTAGCAGTTGTGAGCAGAGAGGCTTCAAGGAGGTGGTGGAGTTGACTTAGGACAGAACTTGAAGCATGGGGAGAAATTATACTGTCTTCTAGGAATGTGTTTGGGGCAGATTGTGGTGAGATTCTACTCTTGAATCAGTAATCAGTTACTGTATTGCTACGGACCACAGATGTTTGTAGACATAATTGTGTGCCTTCTCTGAGATAATGGCCTAAAAATAGCAACCCAATGACACAGGTTCAATCAAAGAGGAGGGAAGTAATAAACATCAACGCCCCCCCCAAAAAAACCCTCACGTCCGCCAGATGCATGAAAGTAACTCCCTCTAGTAAAAATAGAAGCTACTTTACCCTATTGAGATGAGAATACATCCCTTAAACACCCAAAATCACATGCCTCAAAAGAAACACTTAATACTGTTGACAATAGAAATCTTCATATGTACAAAGGAGAGGAAGTTGTTTTGCATGTTTTTCCTCATTTTATATGCACAGCAAAATACTCTTTTCTATCTCTTTATTTAATTCTTCATTAAAAATAGTTCTGTAAGATTTTTTTTTAATTCTAAAATATAAATTGAAAACAGGAAAAGAATGTGCACCAAGAAAAATATGGACATTCTCATCAAATGTAAGAATTGAAATGTAAATATATCATATACAAAGTAAAATACTTGTATTTTATGCATAGTCTATATAATTTGGTTTAGTGAGTTGGTAAAATGAACATCCTTCACATATTCCAGGACCACTAAATCTCATTTTTATTGAACTACTAACAAGAATATGACTTTATTTTTAGTCGTCTACTTTCAAAGACCAGTAATTAAATAATTGAAATTATATGACTCACTGAGAGTCATTGTTATGTATATAATGTAACACAACGTAGCTTCAATAGGTTTCTAGCTCATTACAAACACCAGGGGTTAGTTTAACATATATATTAGTCAACTTTGCTGTAGTGAGAAACAACTCCAAATCTTATGAAACAAAAGCATTACCTCTGGTTTTGTTATATGTCAGGACTGGAAGTTTACCTGTGGTGTTTGATGGAGTTTGGATGTGTTGTCCCCACCAAAACTCCTGTGGAAATTTGATCCCCAATGAGGCAGTGTTGGAAACTGATTGAGTCATGGGGGTGGATCCCTCATGAATGGATTAATGCTCTCCCTAGGTGGGGGGATTAATGAGTGAGTTCTCAATCTATTAGTTCCAGCGAGAGTTGGTTGTTTAAAAGACCCTGGCACCTCCTCTTCCTCTCTCTTGCATCCTCTCTCTTGCTTGCTCTCACCATGTGTTCTGCTTGTACCCGCCAGCTGTCTGCCTCTTTCTGCCATGAGTAGAAGCAGCCTGAGGCTCGTGCCATATGCAACTATCCCAGAATCATAAGCCAAATAAACCTCTGTTCTTTATAAATTACCCAGCCGCAACACAAAACGGACTAGTACAGTGGCTCTCCCTCACTCATTTTCTAATTTTGGCTAGAAAAGAACCCTTCTTTGGGACACATCTTTTTGTGTCAGAGGAAAAAGAACAAAGATGGCAGAAATATGCAATGCCAATAAAACTTCTGCTTGGGACTAGTGCTCTGTCATATCTTCTCACATGCCATTAGCCCCATGAATTATTTGGCCAACTGACAATGAGGTAGAGATGTAAACTCTGCCTAACAGAAAAGGGATCAGAAAAGTTGGAAAAATAATACAATCTATCAGAATAAATATATGTGTTGACTGATTCATCAAAATTTATCAAAATTCCAAAATATGTTACTATTGATTTTTATGATATTTAACTGGAAAACTAGTATATCACCTCCTAAATAAGTGAATAGACTGTGTACTTAAGGTATGATAAGTGTAATAAAGGGAAAGAAATAGAGGGAAAACAAGAAATAAGAAAGAAGTAAATGGAAAGATATCCCATGCTCATGGATCAGAAGAGTTAATATTGTTGAAATGTCTATACCGCCCAAAGCAATCTGCAGATTCAATGCAATCTCTATTGAATTCCAATGACTTTTTTCACAGACATAGAAGAAATAAACAATCTTAAAATTCATATGAACCACAAAAGACCCCAAATAACTGAAGAAATCTTGAGAAAGAACAACAAAGCTGGAGGCATCATACCACTGATTTTAAACAGTATTACAAAGCTATAGTAATCAAAACATTATGGTATTAGTGTAAAAACAGATACATAAACAAATGGAACAAAATAGAGTGTTCAGAAATAAACCCATGCGTATATGGTCAACTAATTTTCAACAAGGGTGCCAAAAATATAAAGTTGGAAAAGGTTAGTTTCTTCAATAACGGGTGTTGAGAAAACTGGATATCCACATGCCAAAGAATAAAATTGGACCCATACATGACACCATCCACAAAAATCAGCTCAAAGTACATTGAAGACTTCAACATGAGATCTGAAACCGTAAAACTCCTAGAAGAAAACAGGGAAAAAGCTCCTTGACATTTGTCTTGTTGATAATTTTTTGGATATGACACCAAAAGCACATACAGCAAAAGAAAAAATAAACAAGTGGGATTATGTTAAAGTAAAAATTTTCTGCACAGCAAAAGAAACAATCAACAGAATGAAAAAGCACCCTATGAATTGGGAGAAAATGTTTGCAAAACATATATCTGATAAGGGGTTAATATCTAAAGTATATAAAGAATTCACACAACTCAATAGCAAAAAAACAAATAGCCCAGTTAAAAAATTGGCAAAGCACTTGAATAGACATTTCTCCACAGAAGACATACAACTGGCCAACAGGTATATGAAAAGGTGGTCAGCCTCACTAATCATTAGGGAAATGCAAATCAAAACCACAATGAGATATCACTTCATACTTGTTAGGGTGGCTTTTATCAAAAAAACAAAAGATCAGCAGTATTGGTGAGGATGTGGAGAAAAGAGAACCTTTGTACATTGCTGCTGGGAATGTAAATTGGTACAGCCATATGGAAAACAGTATATGATTTCCTTAAAATATTAAAAATGTAACTATCATATGATCCAGCAATCCCACATCTGGTTATTTACCCAATGGAATTAAAATCAGGATCTCAAATAAATATCTGCACTCCCATGTTCATTGTAGCATTATTCACAATAGCCAGGATATAGAAACAACCTAAATGTTCATCAACAGATGAATGGATAAAAAAATGTGGTATAGATACACAATGGAATACTACTCAGCCTTAAGGAAGAAAAGGAAATGCTGTTATTTGTAACAACATGGATTGACCTGGAAGATATTATGCCAGCCAAAATAAGCCAAACACAGAAAGACAGATACCATATGATCTCACTTATATGTGAAATCTAAAATAGTCAAACTTGTAGAATGAAAGTGTAGCACGATGATTGCCAAGGGCTAGGGGAAGGGAGAAATGGAGAGGTGATGGTCAAAGAAGGCAAAGTTTCAGTTATGCCAGACAAATAAGTTCTGGAGGTCCACTACACTGCCTAGTACCTATAGCTAACGATACTGTACTGCATATATAAAATTGGCTAAGAGGGTAGAACTTATGTCAAATGTTCTTAGCACACAAAGAAAATAATAATAATAATAATAATAAGGTGGTGGGAAGAAACTTCAGAAAGTAATAGATGTGTATATATATGGCCTTGATGGTGGTGATGGTTTCATGGGTGTATACTTATCCCCAGACTCATGCAGTTACATTCATTAAATGTGTACAGCTTTTCATGTGTCAGTCATACCAAGTGTTTTCAAATATATATATACATGAGGGATCTTCAAAAATTTCATGGAAAGATTCATATTATCTTTTAATTCTATTATTCCACAAACTATGTGAAGTACCCTCATATATATAACCCTTATGTCATAGAACTACTATTTGGCTCACCTAAGTTACCTTTAATCAGAGACCTTGATAATTAGATTCTTTTGATTTTAGTCACCAGAAATAAGAAAAACGTTTCCCATAATAGAGTGTAAGACTTTCAAATTTGCAAATATCCTAGTCAAACAATACTAAAAAGAAACATGCATGTAAATACAGTCTTTAAATGTTTAATAAATGTTTCGGTTTGTATTAGCAAATACATACAAATGTCTCAATCTTCATTTTTCATGGGCTTTTTCCTCTTATGGCTATTCACGGACAATTTAGATCTGCAAGTTTTAACCATTTAACTTCCTGAGAAAGGAAATTGAAACAACAAACGCAAATGTGTCCCCAACTCACGTATGGAAGTAGTTATTTCAGGTTAATTATTATCAAGAACTGTGCAAGACTAAGAATGCGATTAAACATTAGCCTGTGAGATATTTAACAGTGGGGTTCTACAATAAAAACAGAATATTGTTCTTTCTAGGTTTTTTTCTAAATGGTCTCAAACTACACATGCGAATGAAGCTAATGTCTAAATAATTAAATGATAATGTCATTATTATTCAATGTAGGAATACACTTGAGAATCAAATTGAATCAGTTTTTTTTTCCCCTTGTGGCACAATAACAATTCATGTTCAACCTTACTTACTTACTTAATATATTCCTTGGTTAAAAGAAAAATTAGTCTATATACTCATTGGTTTCTAGAAAAGAGAACTAAACCTATGTCATTGAGGGACTAAAAAGTTAAGTTAAAAAAGCAGTAGTCCTGGGCTTAATGTGAATCGGGCTAAGAACAGCACCTCTGTACCTTTGACCTAAACTCCGTCTTCATTCCCATCCCTTAGGCATGCAGTGCCCTCCATCCTTGTTGTACCTTTCTCCCAAAAACTGGTTTGCTCATGGGACATACTCATCGTGTTACCTGTCAGGAGTGTTTGCGTTTTCACTCAGCCTCCATTGCACATTGAAAAGCTCTGCTCCCTTTAAACATTCATACAGCACTCACCAAGTGTCAGGCTTAGTTCTAAACACATTCCATGTATTAACTCATTTACTCTTCACAACTTTGAGATAGATATTCTTAATCTTATTTTACAAATGAGGGCCCTGAGTCACAGAGTAACTCTTAAGGTGAACCAAGGCTGTGTTCTTACCAATAGAGCTACATAAGAAAGAGACTCTCATATCTCAAATCATTATTCCTAAATCCTTTCTGGTATTCATTGTGCATCTTCTTAATGTCATCTTGCAGCATTAAAACCCACAGAAAGATATGACAAAATTTGAGAGAATTCATGAACACAAACTGGAAAAAACACTGTCCTGACAAGGGGTAGGGAAACGAGTGTAGGAAGATGTCCTCACACACCCTCTGTCCCTCTGCACTAAGTCTCTCTAGTCTGTCATAACATGGATGACACTAAAGAGACTATCTAGTCAAGTTCCCTAATACTTTTTGATTGGTTTTGTCTCATTTGCTTTGATACTAAATTTCCATCTATGATTATGAGATAAGGCAAATCGTGAAAGGACCTGTTTCAACCCTTTTCTCTGATGCTTTTCTATGTATTGCCACTAAAACTAGTTATGGTAGAAAAACAACACAGGTGTACATGTTTAAGATAATATTTTAAAATAAGAAAAGCTAGAAACAATCTGCTAAAAAATTGGAAAAATGTTTTAAAAATTTGTTAAAAAATAAATATAAACTTTCAGCAGAATAAATAAGATGCACATAAATCAAACAAAACTAAGTAAAACTAATTTGTATTCATTTTAAAGTAACACAGGTCATATAGTAACAAAATATGAATATAAAATATCAATCAGAAGATGGCAGTTTTTAAATTATGTAGTGGGCTGAGTTATTAAGACCATTTATTGGCCCCTTCTTCCAAAGAAACAAATGTAACAGTAAAAAGAATAATATATTTTAATCATTTTATAGTCATCAAAGCATGAGCTTTGATGTAAAATTAGCAGCCCAGAATCTAAGTAAAACCATTAGCCCAGAGAGTTGGGTGAAGCCACTTTTACCTTGAGGAATTTGCTGAATTTGGTAAACAATAGCTTTGTGGTCTGTCTGGGTTCACAGGTTGGTCAAAAACCAGGATCAGCTCAAAGTGCAGAAACTAACAGGAGACTGTCACACCCATAGTGTTAGTACTTTACAGGACTACATCCTCAGGGTAAAGAAGAGCCATAAGTTAAGATCTCATCTCTCCACCTCTCAGTAAAATTGGCTTAGTTCTATTTTATTTGGGAGAGGGTAGTCATGTCCACGAGGAACTGCAAGCCTGCCTTCAGTAGGTGTTATTATGCAAAATCTCACACTCACCTCAAAAAACAAAAAAAACAAAAACAAAAAGAAAGAAAGAAAAAAAGAAAAGAAAAGAAAAAGAAAATTATACCATGAAACAAAATTAGTTTAAAATGGCCCTCAACTGGTAGTGCTATCATGTACCTAAAAGAGATCACAGAAACCCTCTCTGATGAAATATAACTTCATTTTAGTGCTGAAAAAATTCCTATTAATAATATTATAAGAAAATAATCCACAAATAGAAAAAGTAAGCACAGCAATAAGCCAGCATGAGCAATAAATAGTTGTGAGAAAAAACAGAAACAGGCCCACCAACATGTTAGAAACAGGAATTATCAAAATGAGACACTGGGTGTATTAGTCCATTTCTGTTGCTTATAACAGAAACACCTGAAACTGAGGAATTTGTAAAGAAACAACATTTACTGCTTACAGTTTTGGAGGCTAAGTTGAAAGTCCAAGGAACAAATCTGGTTGAGGGCCTTCTTTGGTGGTGACTTCAGTGATGCAGGGTGTCACACAGTAGATGGCAGAAGCAGAGAGAGAGAGCTCCTCATGTGCTCTACTTTTAAAGCCTGCAGAATCATGCCAATAATTACCATTAACCAATCAACTTATTAATCCATTTATTAGTGCATGGTCCTCACAATCTAATCACCTCTTCAAGGCCTCACCTTTCAATTACCATTTCCCACCCTCTTAACACTGTCACAGTGGGGGTTAAGTTTCTAATACATGGACTTTGGGGGACACAACTCAATCCACAGCACTGGAATTATCAAAGATTTAGTTAACAGTGTAAAACTGTGTTTATGGTGTTTAAAGAAATAAGAGATAAACATAAAATATCTGCTAAGAACCAATAGCAATTTTTAAAAAATGTACAGTAAATGTAGAAAAGAATGAAATGAAGAAATGAAAAATAAATTAATTAAAATTTAAAACTCAAACAATTCCAGATAGATATACCACATGACCCAGCTATTCCACTGCTGGGTGTACACCCAGAAGAATGGAAATCATCATGTTGAATGGATACCTGTACTCGCATGTTTACTGCACCATTATTAACAATAGCCAAGAGTTGGAACCAGCCCAAATGTCCATCATCAGATGAGTAGATATGGAAAATGTGGTAAATCTACACAATAGAATACTGCTCTGCTATAAAAAAGAATGAAATACTACCATTCACAGAAACATGGATGGACCTAGAGAAGATTGTATTAAGTGAAATAAGCGAGGCACAGAAAGAGAAATACCACATATCTCACTTATTTGTGGGAGCTAAAAATAAATAAATAAATAATAAATAAATATACAAACAGAGGGGGAGGGAAGAAGACACAACAATTACAATTCCTTGAACTTGTTAAGACATGTGAACAGATGATGTTGATGAGGGGCAGGAGGGAGAGGAAGAGGGGAAAGAGGAAGGTAAAGGGACACAAATATCAACTGCATTGTATATTGTCAAATTAAAAAATAAATAAATAAAACTCAAAAATGAGTTTTACCACAGATTAGACATAACTAAAGAGCAAATTAGGGAAATAGCAGATAAGTCAGAAGTAATTATTCAGAATGTAGAAAAGAGAGAAGAAATAGAAAAAGTAAGAGACATGGTAAACGTATGGAGTAAAACAGTCTGATATACATTGAATTGGAATCCCAGAAGGAGATAAGACAGAATATGTGTCATGAGGCAATGTCTGAAGAGACAATGTTGAAGAATTTCCCAGATATAACGACAGAGAACAATCAACAGATTCAGGAGCACAGTGTATCCAAAGCAAGATAAATAAAATAAATTAACACCTAGACACACTGTAAAGATGACAAACAAAAAAAGATAAAGAGTAAGTATTAAAAGCAATCTACAACAACTGACAAAAATGCAAAATAAAACCAGATTGCCTTAGAAAGAGCAACAGATTTATAATTGTCTTAAAATAACAAAATGGTTGTCAGAAGTTAGTGGAATGCATCTTTAATGTGCTTAAAGAAATAATTGACAACACAGAATCCTATATCCACCAAAAATATCTTTTAAGAATGGGAGAGACTTAAAGACATTTTCAGATACTTCTTCTCCCCAGAAATGACAGAGAATTTAGCATCAACAACCCACATTAGAGGACACGCTAATGGATATATTTCAGGCAGAAGAAAGGTGATCTTAGATGAGAGAAATGGGATGTGATAACAAACAAGTATCAAAAATAGAGGAATATGTGAGGGTAATTCTGAATAAATATGTATTAAATAAAATAATAATAATATTTTGGAACTAAAAAATGCAAACATAGAAGTAAAATACATAACAATAGTAACTTAAGTCAAGAGAGGCATAAGTGAAGTTAAATGTTCGAGGACCTTGTATTGTCAGAATAGAAGGTGAAGGCAATGACTAACTTTTGACTTTGACAAGTTAAAAATGCATGTTGTTATTTCTAGAATAAGCACTGAAAGAAGTATAACCTATAAACCAGGAGATGTAAAAAAATAAATTAGCCCAAAAAAAGATAAGAAAAGAAAAACATAGATCAGGCAAGACAGATAACATAGATAAATTGTAGATATAAGCCCAAATACATTAGCAATAAATAACATTAAATAAAGTAGGCTAAATGCTTCAGTTAAAGACAAAAATCATAGGGCTCAATTAAAATGAACAAACGTGAGCTAGGGATGTACATAAAATGCTATAGCTCAAACTGGAGAAAACATGTTATTTTTTGGAATATATGAATCATTCACAAATACCAAACTTTTCCTGGGCCATTAGGCAAAACAAACAATTTTAAAGGGATGAGGCCATACAGTGCATGACCTTCAGTCACAGTCTAATTAAATCACAAATTAATAATAAAAATAATTAAGAATGCTTGTATGTTTTGAAATTAATAAAAACACTTTTAAGTAGCCTAAAGAATAAATCATAATGTAAATAGAATATATTTTGAAAAGAATGTAAATAAAATTGCTACATATCCAAACATGTGAAATGCAGCTTAAGCATATTTAAAAAATTATAGCATTCAATGCACATATTAGAAAAAAAAAGTCTAAAAATTAATGAGCTAATAATATCCTCAAGATATTAGAAAATAACAGGGAAAAAATAAGGTAGAATAAATTATAAACATGAAAACTGAAATTAAGGTCACAAGAATGAAAAGCATTCAATAGTGATTACCAGTAAAGCCAAAAATTGTTTTCGTAACAAATCTAATAAAAATTGCCAAACCTCTGGCAAGACTCACTGCAGAAAAAAAAAAAAAAAAGAGTCGGAAATAACCAACATCAAGAATTAAAAGTGGGATACACTAAGAAATTATAGACATGAAAAGTTAATAAGAAAGTAATATGAACACTCTATGCCAATGATTTTGAAAAGTTAGACTCAATAGACAAATTCTTAGAAAAAGTATTTTTAACAAAAGTGACTTAGGAAGAAATAAAAAATTTAAATAGTCCAATAACAATAAAAATAATTGAAGCAATATATGTGTCACTTTTTTATATTTAATTTTTACAGACTCATTTGTCATATCTCATTTTTAAACAAACTCCAATTATAAGTGGATGATGATATTATATTATATTATTTTATTATATTATATTATTATTGTTATAAGTGGATGATAATTTTATATTATATCAAGTCACTATGACCACATGACCTCTACTCTGACATTGCAAAACAGTCACATACTACAACATTCTGAATTGCCTTCCTTCTGAACCAAAATTAACTTTCAGTGTAGGATATTATTTTCTTTATTATTTACTATAACAGACCTCTTGTCTTTGATTTATGTTATGAAAGATATTTGAGGTATGATTCTCTCTCTCTTCCTAGGAACAGGTCTTCTCTCTGAGAATTACTTAGTAGAAATCAGTCTAGTGGGATTAATGCACCTCTTTTTCCTTATCTCATGGTAAGAAATTATCTCCCACCTTCAAATTCTTACCTACTATTTTTTTCATCTCTTATTATTTATAATCGGGGTTGGAAACCTTTTTCTATCAAGCGCCATATACTAAATAGGTTAGGCATTTCAGGTTTCTTATTTTGAGACATTTCTAGCAAAGTGACAAAGAACATTTTGTGTGCATGGGTAATATCAATCACCACCTGGCCTAGTGAAATAGATATTTCCAAGTATAACATAAAATGAACCTAACAAGATGATATCCATAAAATTCCTAATCCAGGGTTTGGGGGCTAGTCTCAGAAAGAGTAAAAGTTCTATTAACCGGGTTTGGTCCCTTACAGTAGGCTGGAGGGAAGCATGGGTAGGAAAGCAAGTTCAATGATTACAAAGTCTCAACAATAAAAATGTAGAAAGATAAGGCTAAACTGCTCAAATCTGCCCTTTACAAGCAACTCAATATCCCCCAGCACTCCTAGAGAATCACAGGGCCCTGTTTGGGACTTCCATTTTCAGTCCTTGGTAAAATAGGAAGCTTTGTGACTTTAATCCTAACTAAACCTTTTCCTTGGTAAATATAAGTAGATATTCTAACTCTTTCAAAATCATCTATGCACACAGTTACATATCCTCTCTGAATTTATTTGTCTTCTGCCTGTGGGCAGTATTGCTAAATCTCCTCAAAACCCAATGAAATGGAAATGGCTGAGAATTTGAATGCATTTAACTTATATTATTATTACTTTTTTATTCCACAAAATTAAATTTTCATCATCTGTTTTCAAAAAAAAGAAGATTTCAACACAAACTCATCTGCATACAAGAGTCCAAATAATTTAGAATTTAAACCGCCATCCATAAAAGATAACTTACCAAATACCACGGTGCTCTAGGAGAGAGAGCTCATCGACTACTTGTAAGAATCATATCTGTTTAATTTGTATTCAATATGTGTACCTCTTCATACAACAAGAAAAGAAGTACCTTTTCCAGGAACACAAAAAGCAGCATATTCACTCTAAGGTGGTTTGTTCCTCACTTTAGGAGGGGAAAACCTCCCTTTTGCTTCCTCTTTCCAGAGGCCCTCTTAGCCTATTTTTCCTCACTATATACCAAAGAGTATTGTGTACAAACGGGTCCACACAAAGCAGTCTGTGCTTCCTGTCACAGGTTAATGACAATCCACAGTTCAACACACAAAAGCAGATGGCTAGGGCTTTTATTTTATAAAACATGTTACTCTTGGGGAGACAAATAAACTCTTAAAAATATTAGGGACCGTTAAGAAACATAGCCTTCAACTAAATATGGAGCATGGTACAACAGTCAGAAGCATAGGCTCTGAAGCCAAAGGGCCTTCGTCTCCCTGCACATAGCAGCTATTAGTCCCATTTTGCAGATAGGGTAAATTAGCTCACATTGCAATTAAGTGAGTTCAAAGTCAGGCAATTCATAAAAGTGACACTGGAGGGGTCACCATTGTTAATAAAACCCTGTAGCATGGGCTTCACTATTGATGGATTTAAAGTTCAAAGGATTTGAATTTGGTTTGGAAGCCACACATAATATAAAATCCCATTACAACTCAGTGTCATGAAGCAAGTACTATATTCACATTATACAAAATTCTTTCTAAAGTGAAAGTAGTATACTATAAAAATAGGCACCTTGTTTTTGAAACAAAAGTCAGAACCCATATTTCATGAAGAAGCCACAAAAAACGTTTGGGTACTGAAACTGGAATTCTTAGGACCTTTAAATAATTTATACAACAAGAGAAAATTTAAAATCAAAATTAATTCAAAACATTCAAGATACATGGCAAAGTGAAGCACTAAATAAGTATCATATGTATTCTTGACTCTCTAACATAGGGGTTGGTGAGCTTTTTCTTAAAGGGCCAGATTGTGAATATCTTAGACTTTGCAGACAATAAGGTTTCTAGTACAACTGCTCACAATCTGTCATTGTAGAGCTAGAGCAACCACAGACAATATGTAAGAGAAAGGGTGAGACTATATTCCATTAAAACTGCTTTTACAAAATAGTTAAATACAAATTTACAGTTTTCTTTGCGTAATAACTTCGTATAGCTTACATTATACGAAGTTATACGATACTTAGACCCTTCTGCTACTTAATGTCACACTTAACATGTTTCATTAGCATATAAAAAACCATCACTTGGAAAAAATCCATTAAATGATTCAATGTGGAAAAATCAACCATTATAGTTTATCTACAGAAAGATAATACTAAACCTCATCTATTTACATTTAGCCAGGGACATATAGTTTTATTGCTTACAGAACAAAGGCATTGTCAGTCCAACTGACAATGAAGCTGTTTAAGTTTTCCTTTGAATGGGTTTATAGTTGGACTACATGAAGTTCACAGCAATAGAAGGACGAAACAACCCAGAAGAGAGAAGAGATGCAGAAAAAGTGACAGCCACTTTCTCTATAAATTAACCCATCCAGTTGTGATAAAGGAAGATGGGCTTTCATAGGTAACATTGTAAGTACCAAGGGAAGTGTCACATAAATAAAATACATACATATTACTCTTATGAATCTGATATGAACACTATAAAAGTATGGCCCTGTGGCCGAGTAAGTGTCTGCTGAGATAACTAATACCCGAAAGGATTACATCCTTTTGAACAGTTTCCAAATAACATTAGTTTCCTGTTCTGACTAAACCTCATCTATTTACATTTAGCCAGGGACATATAGTTTTATTGCTTACAGAACAAAGGCATTGTCAGTCCAACTGACAATGAAGCTGTTTAAGTTTTCCTTTGAATGGGTTTATAGTTGGACTACATGAAGTTCACAGCAATAGAAGGACGAAACAACCCAGAAGAGAGAAGAGATGCAGAAAAAGTGACAGCCACTTTCTCTATAAATTAACCCATCCAGTTGTGATAAAGGAAGATGGGCTTTCATAGGTAACATTGTAAGTACCAAGGGAAGTGTCACATAAATACAATACATACATATTACTCTTATGAATCTGATATGAACACTATAAAAGTATGGCCCTGTGGCCGAGTAAGTGTCTGCTGAGATAACTAATACCTGAAAGGATTACATCCTTTTGAACAGTTTCCAAATAACATTAGTTTCCTGTTCTGTAGGTATCCAAATAATGAAATGCATCATATTGATTAATACTATTATGCAATGAACTTTGATATTTTTAGTTCCCAAACTTGTTACAACCCTTGTACCAATCATATACTTGACTATTTCTGTGTGTGTATGTTTGTGAGTTTGGTTTTCTTATGATTTTTTTTTTAACTCAGATCGAGCAAAAATTTTTATTATTATTTGTTTTTTTATCAAAGTGCAAATTTTCAGCTCTATTAGCTGGGTTTTTGTTTTCATCTCTATCCCAATACAGATTGAGCTACTATGTTCCTAAAATTTTAACTTAAGTGTGTATTTTTAATATTTTGTTAACAATTGTATCAATCCATATTTGGGAACATGATGGCTAATTTCTGGCACTATTATTATGCCTAGTGAAAAAATCCACAATATCCAAGAGAGTATAATCTTCTATTTCTATACCTGTTAGCCTTTCAATCCAATTTTTGTTAGTTGCACAAGCTAACAAAGGTTTTTGGGGATTTACAGCCACATTGCTAATGATTTTTAAATCATTACCTGTGGCAGCAGTACTGGTATGTTTTTAAAACTCATGTAAATTTACATAATTCGTGTATTCACCCAATTACTTCAATTGAAGTAGAAATTTCCTGGGCATGTACTGGGCTTTCCAATCACTTGCACCTTCTACTTTTTCCCTATCAGTCCCTGTATATCTTCACCATCAGCCAAATAATCTGAGTACTTGGACTATCACTTCAACTATTGTTTCAGCTATTCCCTGCTATCTTGCCTCTCTCTCTTCTGCCCATCTCTCTGCCAAAACCTCAACCCTGAATCAAACCTGTGTAGTTTCCTGTTGCTGCTGTAACAAACTACTACAAGCTTCATGGCTTACTACTACTACAACACAAATGTATTCTCTTAAAGTTCTGGAGGTCAGGAGTCTAAAATCAGTTTCAGTAGGCTAAAGGCAAGGTGTCAGCAGGGCTAGTTTCTTCTAGAAGTTCTGAGTGGAGAATCCATTTCCTTGCCTTTTTCACCTTCTAGTGGCTGCCGGTGTTCCTTGGTTCATGGCCCCTTCCTCCATCATCAAAGCACATCACTCTAACCTCTGCTTCCAGTTGTCACAACACCTTATCCACTCTGTCAAATATCCTTCTGCCTCCTTTTTACAGAACATTTGTGATTACATTTAGGACCCACCAGAATAATGAGGATAATCTCCCCACCTCAAGATCATTATCTTAATTTTCCCTGTAAAGTCCCTTTTTCCATACAAGGTAAAATTCACAGGTTCCAGGGACTAGAACCTGCACATCTTAGGGAGGCATTATTCTGCCTACTACAGTATGCCCTCTGGACGCCAAAGATCCCTGTCCATCCTACATGTAAAATATACTCACTCCCATCCCAACGTTCACAAAAATCTCACCCACTTCAAAGCCAAATGCCCACTTTCTCTTTATCTATGTAGAAACTACTGGAGGCGTCACACGTGTACACAATGTGGCCACTACAGAGTCGTAGTTTTTCTTTTTTTCTTTTTTAAAAAGATGGCCAGTAAGGGGATCTCAACCCGTGGCTTGATGTTGTCAGCACCACGCTCAGCCAGTGAGCTAACCGGCCATCCCTATATAGGATTCGAACCCATGGCCTTGGTGTTATCAGCACCGTGCTCTCCTGAGTGAGCCATGGGCTGGCCCTCAGAGTCATAGTTTTTCAAGGGTCTCAGACTAAGAAGTCTCCTGCACTTCTCTGGTTAGCTCTCTCTACAGTTTTTCACAACTACTTTATACCTTCTGTTTTTCTCAAACTACTCACTCTGTCATCACTTCCATCTTCCTCCATCGCCAAAGTCATTACCCTAATTAAGACAGACCCACCTTGACCCTAAACTACTGCAAATGATTTTATCTGATTTCTCTGCTTCCAATAATCTTAACAGTCAGGAGGCTGTTGAAATGGTCAAGGCAAAACGATGCAAGCCTGAACTGAAGTTACTGGTCATCAGACGAAAATGAAGAGACAAATAAAATCTGCTAAGACAGACCTTAAGTATTCTCACCAAAAAAATAAATAAGTAAAGGTGAGGTGATGGATATGTTAATCAGTCTGACTGTTAGTCACTTAACAATGTATATGTATATCAAAACATCCTGTTGTTTACCTTGAATATATATAATTTTTATCAATTATATGTAATAAAGCCCCCAAAATAAAAATTTAAAAAATATTTAGGGGGAAGAACTGATAATCATTTGCATGGGGAAAGGAGGGTGGGAGTTGGAAAAATACAGGAAGCCTCCTCAATTTCCGGCTTGGGAATCTAAAGAAATGGCTATGAGCTTCATAAGGAACAGGAATAAGATGAGGATAAGATGTGATATGATGAATGACTGCATTTTAGTTTGGGGATCCCATGGTACATCCAAGTGATAATAACAGTTGGTTATGTTTTTCTAGAACTCAGAATCAAGATCTGAGATAGTGATACAGAATTGCACATCATCAGAGCATAGGTAGTTGAAGTCACTGGCCTAGATAAGGTCACCCAGGGACAGAATGTAAAGAGGGAAAAGACTGAGAAAAGAACCCACCCCATATTTAAGGATCAAGTGAAGGAGGAGAAGTCCGTGAAGCTAACTGGAAATACTCTAAGAATCAAGAGGAAAGACAGAAGTAGAATGTCATGGAAGAAAAGACAGGAGTATTCAATTACACAGACACGCTTAGTGAAATCCGGACTGAACACTGTCCACAGGACTGGGTGGTTCAGAAGTCATTAGCCTCCATGGAGTGGAGGCGATAGAAGCCAGGTTGTAGGGGACTGAAGAGTCAGTAGGGAGTGGGGAAGAGAACACAAGGCTAGAAGAAAACAACAAATCTGCAAGAAAAATAGGGAGAGAAAACAATAGATAGAAAAGATGCAAAATCGAGAGAAGCTTGGTAACTTTTTAAAAATTATTATGATATCTTTTATCACAGAAGAAACTAGAGCATGTTTATAAGTAAAAGAAAGGAATCAGTAGAAAGGAAAATATAAAACTTTCAGAAGAGAGAAGAAAGAATTGACAGATGCAGCAAAGTAGAGAAATTAAGAGGATTCAGAACAAAGGTTAAATAATTGTCTCTGAACAAAAGCACAGACATGACTTTTTTCTAAAGAGAGAGAACAGGAGAAAATGATAGATGTGATTTTAGTATCTATTTGAATCCCAAAGACCACACAGAATTCTCACCTAAGAATTTTTATTTTTCCATATGAATTCAAAAAGAGGTCATCATCTGAGAGGTGGTTGAATCCTGAGGAATGTGATAAAAATGTGGAATAGCTATTGTTAGGAATAGAAGACTTGGGACATAGGAAAGAAGAATTGAGAGCCCATTCAACTCTGAAAATATCAACCCACAGTCACAGTATTTTACTCAGGGGTTCTTGCTTGTTCTACAGTGCAGGGCTGTAGTTTTTTTCTGGGAAGATGAGGAAAAAGGACATAAGGAGAAGATAATTGAGGGCACAGAACTCTCCCCAATTAATCACTTAAAGTGACAAAATCAAGAAAATCAGGAGGAATGCCTTTATATATATCATATACCTGAAGGGATTTCCCAGTTTCTCTCTACCTTTTTGATAATGTCCAAGATTTCCCTTCTCATGCATTTCAATGCAGTGCTCGAAAGTAAAAACTTAAAATTAAAGTGCCTAGTTGAGAGAACACATTTTGGAAAGAGTAATTATTGAAACAAACATCAAGAACAAAGTTCAAATGCAGATGTTCTTCTTGAGTGGGAGGTACACAGACTTTGGAGTCACACAGAGTGTAGGTTCAATTACCACCTGTGACTCTTAAATTCTATAGAGCATGATAAATGTTTTAACCTCTCTCAGCATGAGTTCCCGCATCTGTAATATGGGAGTTAACAAAATGCACCTTACTTAGTTTGCATGAACAACACAGGTAAGATTAGATAGATAGGTAGTTATATAGATATAGATAGATACTCAATAAACTGTATCCATCAACTATTACTATTTTTTGTTTTGACAGAGAGTAAAACTTAAAGAACAAGGAGACATAACACCCAAAATGTGAGGTTACCACCAAGAAAGGGAAGTGATACAAGCTGACACAAGCCACAATTTTAGCCTAGGGCCAAACCTGTTTGCTATCTGCTGTTCAAGATGAAAGAAAAATACTCACAGTGGTATTGATGGCATTGCAACTGTGAGCATGACAACCTAAAAGGGCCATTTTTTTGCTGAGCCATATGACATGCAGCAACACTGGTTCACCCAGTTTATACATATTCCTCATGTTAGCACAGTCAACTTCATTGAAAAGGCACTACATTCTCAGATATTCTCGTCACTGCGTCAGCGACATCTAAAAAAAACCAAAAAATGAAAACAAAATTTTAAAAAATCAGCACTCTCATTTCACTTTTCTGTTGAACAATGCATTTTAATTACTTCTGCTTTTGAGAAAACAGGAATGCCTCCCAAATTCACAAAATGTTTCTTTCTTAAGTGTCTTTGAAAGGCCCCGAAATCCACACCTTGTAAGAGTTTTCTATGGAGTGAAAAGAAGCTGCTCTTTTTTTTTTTAAAAGAGAACCAAAGCATAACCTTGAGACCACCCTCCCACGAAAGAGATAGAAAATGTCAAGGACTGCTGAGCACCCAGCAAATTTCCACAGTGGATCGGTAAGAAGTTATTTAGCACAGGTGTTTAATTATGATGCATTAGGGAAATGGGTAGTGTTCAATGGCCCTCAAACACGAACCTCCACCTGTGCAGAGGTCTAACATTGGTTTGTGAAGTGATAACATCAAGGGAAGTGATTGTGTGCCAACCCTGCTCAAGGGCCTTTATTTTCTTGGTTGGTGCAACCACGTTCACTGCCAGGAAGCCACGGGTTTCCCCCACATGGAAGGTCCATCATGCAAGTTTATAATCTGCATCTGGGTTATCTCTCCTGGAATTAACCACTTAGGAAGTAAAAAAATCAGAATAATTCAAGATGCCTGTTTCCTTTGTGTTATTTTTTTATTTGTTTTGTAGGGTGGTAAAGGAATAGATTCTCTTATCAGAATCTGTTCCAGGTACCTTCTCAGAACTCTGACTTTATAAGCAAAGAAAACCATGTACTTGCCAAATGACTGGGCAAGGCCATTGTGATTAATGAGGATTAATAGATTCTCTTATCAGAATCTGTTCCAGGTACCTTCTCAGAACTCTGACTTTATAAGCAAGAAAACCATGTACTTGCCAAATGACTGGGCAAGGCCATTGTGATTAATGAGGATAAATTAAATTATTTAATTAAACAATACCCAGTTCCCTTCAGCTAGACTGGGTAGCATTCCATAGTACTGCCATGAGGCATGTTTGTTGAGCACTATCCCAAGAATTTCATAAGCATTATCTCAATTAAATCCTATGAGATAGATACTATTATAATTACCATTTCAGACATGAGAAAATGGATGTTAAATATTATTACATTGTCACTTGTCAAAGTCAATGCTTATATTTTTACTTGTACTATCTGGCTCCTCAAGACTCTATTAGTACTATACATGAGACTCTAGAGCTTACAAAGAGTGTGGTTAAACAGTAATGTAGACAAAGCTTGTCTCCTGCATTCCCAAGTCTACCACCAATCCATGCCACCTCAGCATTTATTTCCTTATATTTAAGACAATATCTTTCTCTTTCTCCCTTGTCCCCCTTCTCAAAGCACACAGTTCTCTGTGACTACCCTCTTAAGAGCAGGGAAGCAGATCTAATAAGTGGGTCTCATTCATATAAAGTGTAAAATGACTGTAGTATGGGGCTCTCTTTTAGGGACTGGAAGATGAGAGATGGTGTGTATGAACTGGTAGGACTAAACAAACAGCAATGGGATAGGGCAGAAATAGTAATGGTCTTGTCTTCAAGAAACTTGAGTTCTCTCATAGACTGTGAGCTGGCAGAGACCAGGATTATGTATATTAACTTGATCATATAGCTCAGGGTCTTGCACATAACAGAAACTCAATATACATTTGCTGAACTGGATGGAACTAGTCTGGGCTTTCCCACTCACTTTTGTGTAACTTAATACAAGCCAATCTGTAGGCTTTAGTTTCCTTGCCTGTATTATGGGAAAGTTAGCCCAGATCAGTGGTTTTCAGACTTCTGTTCTGTGGAACCCTGGGTACAAATGAAATATTAATCATGAGCATAAACAAACTAAACAGATAAAAGTAGAGCAATTTTGGTTGAATTCACGAGCTATCTCCTTTCTCTCTTCTCTAAGCAATAACTGATTAAAAACCTTTGCAATGAGCCATAACTAACTTTTGTGGTGCAAAAATAGTTTCTATTTTAATAAAATAAATGTTATTAACTATATGTTTTGAATGCCTCAAATGAAGCTATGTTTGAATATAGTTATTGTGACTGAATTAATTTTATTTTATTTTGATGTCTGGACAATAGTGTTAACAAACACTAGTTAGGAGGTTCACCACTTAGTAGCTGGATGACCTTGGCTAGTTTCTTGATTTTTCTGAGCCCCATATGCCTTCTCGTTAAAATTGGGGCAGTTTGATAAAGGGGATGAAGGAGATAAGGAACGTAGTATACCAATCCAATACACGAAGGAGGTGCATAGTTAATGTTTCTGTGGGAGTGAAGAGCCTTTGGACCAGCATGTAGGATTGTAGCACTGCACGCTTAGACAGACCAGCAGAGGGCCTGGCCTATGAGAAACCTGGAAGTAGCTCCACCAGGAACAGGTGACCTCAGGAAGTGCTGAGAGGATGGGGTGCCATGGGAAATTATTACTAGCTACCATGATAGCAGTCAGGTTCTTTCTGGGAGGTCAGTACACTTGTACATGGAGCTGTGAAAATAGTTAAATACAAATTTACAGTTTTCTTTGGAATTCATTTCTCCCCAGCCTAGTAAAGTGTAATTCCTTTGAAATTAATTACATCAGTCAAGACTCCCAGTTTTCATCATTAAGATTTTTAAAGCCTATAAAAAGCAAATACTTGTGGTCAACTAGTTAGATTTCTTTCTCCCCAGGAAATATATCAAATTGAGCTTTAAGAAGGTTCATTATCATTCACTATTTCAAGCATGGTCGTGAACTATTCAGATTACTATTTAGAGCAATACCCACTACTGATTTCATACCACTGCTAATCAGCAGTGAGACACCTGAGAATATTTGAAAGTTTTGATCCAATTTAAGAACGTCATAAATATTTTTGGATAGCAGTTACACTGTTAAAATTGATCAAACAAAATTTTAAAGATCTATGTATGCACTTTACTACACGTTAATTGTATCTCAATTTTAAAAGAAATATTACAAATATTCAAAATAGATGTGCAACAGAAGTTCTTACAATTTGGTATTATTATGTGGCATAGATGCTGCATATAATTAATATGTGAGATATAAACACTTTTCGGTAGGTCTTAAGGGGGGCACCTAACCATCTTCTTTATCTTTTGGGATTCAAAGAATGTAAGATTCAGTACTGGGGTCAGTGACATGCTGAAACATTTGAATTCTCCCATTTGATGAAGCATCAGTTCTTTTCCCCCCTTAAATTCTTTTATGTGACTGACAGTTTCATCCATTTTTTCCTGAGGCTACTATTGAAATTCCTTTGTACTTGTAGAAGCAAGTTTGATGGTTCAAGAATTTTGTTTTACTTCTGCCTCTAAGCCTTGTCAATGGCAAATTAGGACAAGGAATTCTAATTTATGTTTCAAAGGTCTCAATGGTAGGGAGAAGTATTTTTATTTACATTCCCCCTAAAAAAGTGTCAAGTCAAGATGATGAACCACAACACACTACTGTACAATTATTAGAAAATTCCAGGAGAAGTTGTGAAATATGAGAAGCAGGCAAGTGGGATAATGCCAGCTAATCCTAATAAGGCTCCTAACGTGTTCAGTGCAGCAGTTGGGACTGGTCTGGAGGAAGCAGGTTGTACAC
>NW_007727054.1:482870-489248 GCF_000696425.1 Galeopterus variegatus
AAGGCTCCTAACGTGTTCAGTGCAGCAGTTGGGACTGGTCTGGAGGAAGCAGGTTGTACACCTGAACCTCACTTGTTCACATCCACATCAACTTATATATAACAAGGGTACTTCAAAAAGTTAGTAGAAAAAATAGAATTAAAAGATAATACAAATATTTCCTTAAACTTTTTGCAGTATCCTCGTGTACACATAGGTATATATATATATATATATATATACACACATATATATAAATCTCCACTTAAACATACTCTATTTAAAGAGTTAAAAACTATCCATAATGTGTCGACCACTACATAATAAACCTAATCCAAATACTAATCCAAGTATTAGCACAAACAGTGGATTTATCCTTGTTATTTTGTTGACATGCTATGATGAATATTTTCAAACATTTTAAAAAATTGAAAGAACTGTACAGTGAATGTTGATATAGCTACCACTTAGAATCTATAATTAACATTTTGCTATATTTGCTTTGTCACATATCTATCCAACCTGCTATCCACCCATCCATCTTATTTGTTGAAGCAGCCAAAGTAGTCTACAGATTCCAGTACCTGTCAGAGTGGTTTCTATTTTCTCTTATCCTGATGTTATTCTAGTTGCTAAATGCTAACATCGGTGCTTTTAGCCCTTATTCTAAGGCCACGTATTTTACTATTGAGTCTGTTTGCTTGAATGAAGGTGTTTTACTTATTATATCATTCTACTGGCAATATTATGGGGAATATGCAAAGTGGAGATGAAGGGGACTCAATTTCTGTATCAAGCTCCATTCAGCACAGTGCAGAAAATATAGTTTAGTCAAACGGAGCTAAATTCAGTTGCTTTAATGACTGATTTTCTTTAGACATTTCAGGTTTAACCTCAGTGACACTCAAGATTCATCCATCACTCCTCTCTTCTCAGGTTGACTCTAAAGGACTGAGGCATTGGTAGAGAGGGGTAGGTGGACCAACTTCTCAATCTTGATCAATTTCTCTCCTGTGATAGAATCATCTCAAATGCCTTGGTTCCTGTCTCAGACTTACCTCTTTTATGCCAGCACTGGCTGAAATGGATCATTCAGTCCCTAGAAGGTTGTTCCACTCTGCAGTCTTCAATATGGCATCTCCTGCAAGTTCAAAACTCCTGCATGCCCACTGACATCTTTCTTAGTTAGTTTTCCTTCACAGCTAACAAGGGGAACGGAATGAGGCACAGAAATGTTTGGGTATTTTTCCATCCATCTCTGTGGCTTCAGGAACCTTGACTTTTTTTTTTTTTTTTTGGTCCTCTCACACCTAGANAAGGCTCCTAACGTGTTCAGTGCAGCAGTTGGGACTGGTCTGGAGGAAGCAGGTTGTACACTTGAACCTCACTTGTTCACATCCACATCAACTTATATACAAGGGTACTTCAAAAAGTTAGTAGAAAAAATAGAATTAAAAGATAATACAAATATTTCCTTAAACTTTTTGCAGTATCCTTGTGTACACATAGGTATATATATATGTCTATATATACACACACATATATAAATCTCCACTTAAACATACTCTATTTAAAGAGTTAAAAACTATCCATAATGTGTCGACCACTACATAATAAACCTAATCCAAATACTAATCCAAGTATTAGCACAAACAGTGGATTTATCCTTGTTATTTTGTTGACATGCTATGATGAATATTTTCTTCTTTTTTTTTTTTTCCTTTTTGTTTTTTTTCATGACTGGCAATGGATCGCAACCCTCGGTGTCGCGCCCGCACCTCACTCAGCCAGTGAGCAGCCGGTCTGTATGTGGGATCCGAACCCTCGGCAGGAGCGCCGCCGTGCTCCCAAGCAGCACACTGTAGCAGTGCGCCACCGGGCCAGCCCTATGATGAATATTTTCAAACATTTTATTTTTTTTATTTTTTATTTTTTTGTCTTTTTCCGTGTCCGGCAACGGATCGCAACCCTCAGTGTCGCCCCCGTACAGGTCCCGGACCGGCAACGGGATCGCAGCCCTCGGTGTTGCTCCTGCGCCTCGCTCAGCCAGTGAGCGGGAACCGGTCTGTATGTGGGATCCGAACCCTCGGCGGGAGCGCCACCACGCTTCCCAAGTGGTGCACTATAGCAGTGCACCACCGGGCCGGCCCTATGATGAATATTTTCAAACATTTAAAAAAATTGAAAGAACTGTATAGTGAATGTTGATATAGCTACCACTTAGAATCTATAATTAACATTTTGCTATATTTGCTTTGTCACATATCTATCCAACCTGCTATCCACCCATCCATCTTATTTTTTGAAGCAGCCAAAGTAGGCTACAGATTCCAGTACCTGTCAGAGTGGTTTCTATTTTTTCTTATCCTGATGTTATTCTAGTTGCTAAATGCTAACATTGGTGCTTTTAGCCCTTATTCTAAGGCCACGTATTTTACTATTGAGTCTGTTTGCTTGAATGAAGGTGTTTTACTTATTAGATCATTCTACTGGCAATATTATGGGGAATATGCAAAGTGGAGATGAAGGGGACTCAATTTCTGTATCAAGCTCCATTCAGCACAGTGCAGAAAATATAGTTTAGTCAAACGGAGCTAAATTCAGTTGCTTTAATGACTGATTTTCTTTAGACATTTCAGGTTTAACCTCAGTGACACTCAAGATTCATCCATCACTCCTCTCTTCTCAGGTTGACTCTAAAGGACTGAGGCATTGGTAGAGAGGGGTAGGTGGACCAACTTCTCAATCTTGATCAGTTTCTCTCCTGTGATGGAATCATCTCAAATGCCTTGGTTCCTGTCTCAGACTTACCTCTTTGATGCCAGCACTGGCTGAAATGGATCATTCAGTCCCTAGAGGGTTGTTCCACTCTGCAGTCTTCAATATGGCATCTCCTGCAAGTTCAAAACTCCTGCATGCCCACTGACATCTTTCTTAATTAGTTTTCCTTCACAGCTAACAAGGGGAACGGAATGAGGCACAGGAATGTTTGGGTATTTTTCCATCCATCTCTGTGGCTTCAGGAACCTTGACATTTTTTTTTTTTTTTTTTTTTTTTTTTTGGTCCTCTCACACCTAGACAGACCACGATGCTGTTTCTACTCTCTGGTGCCCAGCCTGTGGTGGCGCAGGGGAGTTCTCTGCTTTTTTTGGCTTCACCCACAGAGAGAGAAAAAATTGCCTTCTACCCTCAGATCCTCAAACTTAAAGGAAATTCTATCCCGCCCCTCACCATACACACTTGCACACCTCACCTAATACTCTAGCTTCCTTTCCAACATCTCTAGCATGTCTCTTACAGCCCAGAGGGTTTTATATTCACACCCTGTGCCAGATAAAACAGGAAAGCTAAGTACTATTCCAAATTTATTTTTTAACCTAGGATCTAGTCCTTGGGAGGGCAGAAGCAGAGCACTGTCTTGTTTTGTTTCTCTTTGCATTTCGGCTGTTACCTCTGTTTTTACAAGACATGGAGGCCAAAGCATAATCTGAACAGAGGAAATATGGTGGGATTTCAGATTTTCAAAAACAGAAAATAAACGAATAAAAACATCACTTAATACTCCTTAGCTCATGTCTTCATATCTGCACTGTGTGGCTCAGTCTGATGTCTAGAGAAGCAGTTCTCAACTAGGGGCAATTTTGCCCCTCAGGGGACATTCAGCAGTGTGTGGAGACATTTTTGTTTTTCACAAAAGATGGGTGCTACTGGCAGCTACTAGGTTGAGAGAGAGAATGATGCCGAACAAACTACACAAGACAGTTCCCACAAGAAAGAGCTTTCCAGCCTACTATGTCAAGAGTGCTAATGTTGAAGAACCCTGGTCTAAACCAATGCTTNGCTTCACCCACAGAGAGAGAAAAAATTGCCTTCTACCCTCAGATCCTCAAACTTAAAGGAATTTCTATCCCGCCCCTCACCATACACACTTGCACACCTCACCTAATACTCTAGCTTCCTTTCAAACATCTCTAGCCTGTCTCTTACAGCCCAGAGGGTTTTATGTTCACACCCTGTGCCAGATAAAACAGGAAAGCTAAGTACTATTCCAAATTTATTGTTTAACCTAGGATCTAGTCCTTGGGAGGGCAGAAGCAGAGCATTGTCTTGTTTTGTTTCTCTTTGCATTTCGGCTGTGACCTCTGTTTTTCCAAGACATGGAGGCCAAAGCATAATCTGAACAGAGGAAATATGGTGGGATTTCAGATTTTCAAAAACAGAAAATAAACAAATAAAAACATCACTTAATACTCCTTAGCTCATGTCTTCATATCTGCACTGTGTGGGTCAGTCTGATGTCTAGAGAAGCAGTTCTCAACTAGGGGCAATCTTGCCCCTCAGGGGACATTCAGCAGTGTGTGGAGACATTTTTGTTTTTCACAAAAGATGGGTGCTACTGGCATCTACTAGGTTGAGAGAGAGAATGATGCCGAACAAACTACACAAGACAGTTCCCACAAGAAAGAACTTTCCAGCCTACTATGTCAAGAGTGCTAATGTTGAAGAACCCTGGTCTAAACCAATGCTTCTAGAACTATGTTTTAAGGAGTCCAAGGATTCTACAAAAGGGTATCTCAAGAACTGAGGGGCAGATGAGGAGGCTACCCCCACCGCACTTCAATCAGAGAAATTTCACTTTGCCTTAATAGTTTCCATATAAGATTTTATTGGGTGGGGGAGAAGGGATTATTTAACTACATTTTAAAAATCATTAGAATAAATGGCCTTGAGTGCAATGTTTTACAATTTTTTTTCTACAGATCACAATTTTTTAAATGTGGGGGGAACTAAAAGTGTATCATGCTAGTTAATGACATAAATAACATTTTAAAAAATTCTCATTCATTTTATTATTTACCATTGTTTCATAGAAGAAATAATCCCCTCCCAATAAAAAAGCAAGAAAATTTATAATTTCACAACAAAGGATAGTAATTTGAATTGAAATATTTTAGCCTTTCAAAAAACTTACTATGTTATCTGTACTTTTTCTAATTTTGCAGCAAACCAATAAAAACTTTGTTACAGACCAGCCTCTGTTGACAGACTAAAGGGAACGTCTGCTACAGAACACTTCAGTTCAGAGATGTAGTACAATCTATTGCAGTCTTTCCAATTTTTCCCCAAAGTACTATGTCCTTAGTCCAATGGCTCTTGCAAAGGTTCCTGCTAAAACAACAGTAAAGAGGCATTCATTGTCGAAATCTCCTCAAACAAGCAACAGCAGTTAGAGTCCTGAATGTGGGGCCTTGTTCAATTAAGCCTAGGTTTTATAGATTTTATTACAAGGTAAGAGATACATACATTACAAGAAATTACAGTAACATTTTTGTTCATAATGGATAGTTGCCTATACTTAGTTCGCTCTCCCTTCAACCCCAGTGCAAATTCCTAGGAATGAGCATAATAACAATTACCAGTTGGGACCAGTCACAGTAACTCAAAGCCTAAGATTAATAGTCAAGGGTCAGTAAAAGAATAAACAAAAGAGGAGGTAGTTGACATCGTATCTGAATTTATGACCCAAATGACTTAAGTGAAAACTTACCATTTGTGTAATCATAAGCCATGAAACTATAGGCATCGATATTTTCAAGCATTTTTTCCTTCGTGAAGAACACAACAATTTCCTACCAGTAAGACTGACTGCCAAGGGCTCACAACTTGTGGAAGTAGTGAGATCTACAAATGATTCTGTTTCATGTACAACCAGAATGAGAGGACAACTGAGAATTATTAGCTTTGACTTTTTTTAGCTGTATTGACTGGTAAAACTTTTCTAGAGAAATATCATTTAAAAATAGATCATTGTACTTCTCTGCTACTAACTCTCAGTCCCATCTTCACCCCCATGCTTTACCATGCACATTATGAAAATGATTCGATCAATGAAGAGCTCTTGGAAGAAGAGATTAAATCATAAAACAAAACCAATTTCTTCTACATGGATTTCAGTGATGTCACCCTATTTTACACTGCTGAAATAACTTACATCATGATTTGCCAATATTAATGAATCATCTTCAAACACATGACAATGTAGACTATAAAATTATCACAAAATATAGACATGATTTTAATTCCTAAGGGTGTAAAGTCTAAGAAAAATTCAATAAAATCATGCATAACATAACCAGATCTTATCTAGCCAATGGAACTCACAGGGTGATATGCACACACACAGAGTTTTCTGTTCCATTGTGGGCTTTGATGCTATTATTATCACTTCATTTCATCATGTTTTGTTTTGCAGGGACATAATAATAGAGAAAAGTTGACTAAAAATGGAAGCAAAGCAAAAAAAAGGAAAGAAAACAGATCTAAAATACATTGAACTTACATTCTGAGTCAGACATTATGCTTAACTATTTTTATTTATTCTCAGGTAGTTCTCACAA
>NW_007727054.1:489963-490844 GCF_000696425.1 Galeopterus variegatus
GGAAAGAAAACAGATCTAAAATACATTGAACTTACATTCTGAGTCAGACATTATGCTTAACTATTTTTATTTATTCTCAGGTAGTTCTCACAACACTTGAGGTAGGAAAATAATCTAGGTATGATGAAATTGAGGCTTAAAAAGGATAAGGAACATGCCCTTTGAAGTCTACAGCTTTAACCCCAAGGAAGCCCACCTCCAAAGTCCCTTATCTTACCACTCTATCGTGATAAAGAGAAGATGCCTTTGACAGCCTTTTATAGTGTGCCTATTATATGCCAGAAGCTTAATTGTGGCATCATAAAACAGAAACTTGGAACAAGAACTTTCTTTAAAATTCATTCATTCCGCAAATATTTATTGGGTACTTACTGTGTGCCAGACAGAGCAGAGACTCTACCTTGAAATGTTGACATGGAATAAAAGATAAATATTAGTTAATTGCTGAACAATTAATGAATCTCACCCAATCTTCTTGGTCAGTTTCCCAGAACGGTTTTTGCACTAGGGTTGCTAACATCACATTATTAGGGGCTTGTGATTCCCAAGAATATAGCCACTTATCCTGAGAGCCCTGCTTTCTGGACTCATTCTGATTTCCCTGACTTTTTTCTATCACAGTTTACATATAATTGCAAATGACTTATTTTTAAAAAATTCAAATAATTTAGTCTATTGACTTTTTTGTGTCTTTTGTAAGAGTTATATAGTGCCTAATTTACAGAAGGCAGCCACAGAGGGTTTTTTGTTTTTTTTTATTTTGCGTTTGTTTTTCTAGAAAGAAACTTAGAGAACATTAGCCCAGCCCACTAAGGTTACCGATAAGGACACTAAAGCACAAAGAGAGGGCTTGAATTTCTACACTCACAAGACTAGTTACT
>NW_007727054.1:491308-492061 GCF_000696425.1 Galeopterus variegatus
ATTCATACAAGCATGGATTTTATCTAAATGAGCTCCAACTTCTACATTCTAATTCATCAGAGTAGTAGCTTCACAGGTTTTATGCATTAAAAAAAAATAGTAAGACAACAAATTCAGTGAAGAATGGTTAAATTCTTATATGCACAAGACACGATCATAGGCAATACAGAAAATAAAAGTGTTTCCAAGGTCTATGGTCTAAAAAGTTTTACAATCTTTTTGTAAAAATAGCAGAATTTCTTTCAGGAAAGAAATCATGTCACGTCATGTCATGTCATTCAGTTATTCACTAGTCAAATTATTTATTGAGCATCTATTATGTGCAAACACTGTGTTAGGGAGAACATCAGCAAACAAAAAAGCACAGGTATAGTTGTACTAGTTATATATTGTTGCATAGCAAATCATCCCAAAACTTAGTAGCTTAAAACAACAAAGTTGTATTATCCCACAGTTCCTGTGGGTTTGGAATTCAGGCATGACTCAGTCTGGCTCAAAATTTCTCAGGAGCTAAAGTTATGCTGCTGGCTGGAGCTGCTGTTTCATGTGAAAGCTGAACTGCAGAGGAATGAGGGTGGGAAGAGATCTGCTTCTAAGCTCACTCATGTGGGTATCAGCATGTCTCTGTCCCTTGTCATGTGGGCTTCTCCACAGAGTTGCCTTATGGCATGACACCTGATTTCCCTCAGGGACAGCAATCTAAGAATGAACACCCAAAACAGAAGCCATCATCTTTTTATAACTAATCTCACC
>NW_007727054.1:493167-503672 GCF_000696425.1 Galeopterus variegatus
CAGCAATCTAAGAATGAACACCCAAAACAGAAGCCATCATCTTTTTATAACTAATCTCACCTGCATTGTTCTGTTCATTAGAAGCAAGTCAATATGTCTAGCCCGCATTCAAGGGGAGGGAATCACAGGATGGGGGTAGGGATGAGAAGGGGGTGGGGTCATTGGAGCCATCGTATAGACTGTGTATCAAAACAGACCTGGCCCATTGGAAGCTTAAAGCCTTTTTATGGTTTTTTTTTTCTGGTTTTTTGTTTTGTTTTGTTTTTACTATGTTGTCCCATGGCTTTAAAAATTAACTGGCCATTTGCAGGTTTTCAGCAGATATTTGCAGATTAGTAGGTAATAAATAAAAAAGTGGACTGGGGTTAAATTGAGAAGGCCCTAGAATGCCTGGCTGAGTATTTTATACGCAATTTGGTGGGCAAGGTAGAACCACTCATGGTTGGGGCATTAAAGAGCATCATAGTCAGGGAAAACTTTTCTTCACTCTAATATTACTGTTTCCCACCAATCCTTCTGTTCTCTCACAAGTGTTAAGAAGAAAGCTTCCCTCCTTGTTATCCACTTTAGGGTGAACAACTGTCCGGGTTCTTCACTCTAATATTACTGTTTCCCACCAATCCTTCTGTTCTCTCACAAGTGTTAAGAAGCAAGCTTCCCTCCTTGTTATCCACTTTAGGGTGAACAACTGTCCGGGTTTGTCCAGACTCAAAGGATTTGCAAGACATGGGATTTTCAGCCTAAAAGAGGAAGGCCTTGGGCAACCTGGGACAGGCTGGCATTCTACTTTACTCCCATAACTCATTTCTCCTTTCAAGAGAAAGAATGGCCAATCTGATTGGTTTACATTTCCAGTGTGTGCCTCAAAAACAACATCCCGGGCCACCTGTGCTTAGCTATGAGGGGCTTATCTCATACTTCCACTGTCTACTCAGGAGATTGGCTTCTGCTCTGTCAGTTCCAGTCTGTTCACCTGTGCCTGGGTGAATAAGTTTAAAGAGGAATTAGAGTTTAGAAGGCTTAGCCAAGTTTTCCTAACTGGCTTTGCCAGCGAGGAAGCAGATGGTGTACACTGCTTCATTGTGACTATTTCTTAATTGGATAGAACTCAGAGGGAAAAAAAGCTAGTAGGATCTTCATATACCCAACAACAATGACTGAAGATAAATTTTCAACAGATTATTTGGCAAGAGTTTATAAAGTGCCCACTATGAGCCACATGAAAAGAAACAAGGAGAAATAAGACAGTCCTTACACTCGTGACACTCAGAGTCAACTGGGAGAACAGGCATATAAACCAATATTTAAATACATAATATTAAGTTATATCATAGTCAGTTACTTGTAGCACCATGAGAGCAAGAGGAGAGAAAGGTAAACTTTTTTTTTCTTAAGATTCTAATTATTGGTATAGTTGTAATTTCCCTCAGAAGGGTAATCATTTTTTTTAGAGGGAGTGAAACTTGAACTGAATTTTGAAAAATGAACACAAGTTTGCAAGTCAAATATGTTAGAAAAGGCATTCCAACCAGTGTGATCAGCATGTGCAAAGACATGCAAGTGTAGAAAAATGATGGAAATAACAGAAAAAAATTTAGGCTGTGTCCATGAGTAGGAGAACGGGGAGGCATGGAAGAAAATAAAGGTTATACTTTATCTGGGGGCTGGACCTTTTCGAATAACAGATTATGGCAAAAGCTTGAGAAGCAAAAGTTACAGATTGAGATAGAGGCTGGAGGTGCGAAGAGCAGCTGTCAACTTGGAATATGGTTGAGAAGAATACAAATAGCATGGTTGTCATGGTATGAAATGGGGAGATCAAATTGTGCAAACATAGGTAGGGAACAGCATCTACAAGACTTACTGGTGAAAGATGGAGAAAAGCATAAGAATCAAGGGTGACATCAAGACTTTGACCTTGGGGGACCAAGAGAAGAGAAGTGCCTTCAACAGACCTAGGAAAGTGAGAAGGAACCAGTCTTTGAAAACTGATTAATTTGAAGAAAGGTTTAGTTTGAGGGGCTGGTAGGAGATTGTGGGACATCTAACTAGGAAGGTGGAATAGCAATTAGAAATGTAGACCCAGATTATAAAAGAGATGCTTGGGCAACAGACAAAGGCATGCCTAGTGATGAGGGGTGATAGATGATGCCCAAGCAAGAGGGGGAAAAAAAGGCAGAGACTGAATATTTAGAAAAACCAATATTTTTAGAGGAGGAAAAAAACAGAGTTCTTTGAAAGAAGCAGCAACAAGAAGCAGTTCAGAAGGGTAACTTAGAAGAAAGAGGGGAGACTTTCAAGAAAAAAGAGATAGGTAGTTGAGTTGGAGCAGCTGGAGATGTCAGGGATTTTATGGTGGCCATGAGAATATGTCCGTTCATGAACTATACAGCCTTGGCAGAGAGGCACACAAAAGTAACATACATGTGATGGTTGAGAACTTGGTGGAACTGCAGGTGTATAAAACTTATCACCAGTATATATTTTCAGCTTACCAGGATCTAGGAAGAAAACTCCTTCAGACTATTAGACTACCTACCCAAAATGTCATTTATGGATAACATCAACTATTAGGTCTAAATTTCTTATTCATTCAACCACTCATTCATCCATGAATTCACTCATCCATGCATCAATTCGAACAAGCACAGTGCCAGATATCAGGAATACAAAACAGGAGTGATTTGTGTGGTCTCTACCTTCAGGAAGCCTTCAGACCGTTAGTCTGAGTCAGAAATACAAATATGCCCAGAGTGTGGCAGTTGCTATAGCAAAGTCACAGAGGATAAAGGAAGTTCAAAGGACAAGCTGGAATTTCCTCTATGGCTTAGTGCTTGCTAACAATGCCAACGATGACTGCACAATGCTGACTCTTCCACAGCACAGTAGTGAAAATCAGAGTAGGTTCCACCAAGACAAGGTTATTATCCCCCCATACATATGCCAAATAGAAACTGACAAACTCAGACAAATAGAGGATAAGAACTTGAATAAAAGAAGCCGTGGCAACAAATAACTCAAACATTTGAGGGACCACACAGGCAATCTTTTTGTTCTTTTCATCAACAACACTCTCTGCTTTTAACTAAAATTGGTGACTAGATGGAAATTTAATAGGAAAACAGTTTATTTGTTTTGTGTTACTGTAGATAAGACTCACAGGATCTTTCTACTTAGAGGTCTTACAAAGAAGGTGTTCTAAAATAGATAAGGTCCAATACAGCTCAAGCATGAAAACCATATGACTTATCCGTATGGCCACAGCACATGCTAAGGATAGAAGCTGTGATTATTCCTTCTGTAAAGCAGAAACAAGGGAAGATTGCTAATGCCATCCTGATTCACCAAGTGCAGCCAAGACTGTTCCCTCTCAGCAAAATTGCTGAGCTGTGTGGTTAAGGCTGGATGATTTCCACACAAAAGGACTGTTCATCACACGCGGCTCTTTAACTGCAGAAGAATCTGAGAGGCTACAACAGATGTGCCATGCTGAAGAGTCGCCTCCACATGGGAGGTGCCAGAAGAACAAGCGGAGGAACAGATCTACCCAGCAGGGGCCACTGGTAGTAGAAGAAACTGGCAAATGAGCTTACAGGCCTCGACTCAAATCTGCCAGTGTGTTCACAAGACAGTGAAACAGAAAGAGGAAATATTCAATTATCCTTTTTCATATAGAAAGTGCACCTTTCTGGGCACTCCTTAGGCTGCAAGTCATCCACAATTATCACTGTCATGGCCGATTAGCATTGACAAAAAGCCATGACATACCAGTACTATGCTGCCCAGCAGAAATTACAGGCACCTAACTCTGGCTGGGCAATAGCTACTGCTGTCTAGAGACAGTGAGGGTGCCCGTGCATCTTCTCTTTCTGTGGTGAAGGGTGGCTCTGGGAGAAGAAAGATAAAAACAGAAATGAATTACACCTGCGATGGTCTTCCTCTTTCAAAGAGAGTCTAACCTCCCCAAACCATCAGATGAAGAGAATACACAGAGGAGACAAGCCAGGAAAATTACCCCATGTTCCCACATTGATCAATCATGGAGTTTGAATAAGTATTCATATGTAGCTAAACTTCATTGTGTGGGGCTTCAGGTAAAAACTCTAAATGAACATCTATGTCCAAGATGAGAAGAACCATTTCAGGCAACCAGAAGAGGCTACAATCTCTATTACGCTTTGGAATACACAATTTTTACAGTTAAAAGGGCTTTTTAGGACTTATCTTGAACTCCTTCTGTATAGGAGTTAAAAAACTGAGATCCAGAAATATGTCTTATTTAACATGACACAGAAATAACTTAAATATCGAAAAGATAGTGTTTAACTGGTTTAATTTATCCCAGACAACAAAACCTTGACACTGATATTAGCAATCTTATGAAGTCAAAGGAGGATTTGTCGGAAATGATTGCCCCCCTATTCTTTAATAAGAGTGATATAAATTTCCTAAACGTATTTAATGTAATGTGAGAACATAAATTCTAATGCCAGTCTCCAGTGCCTTTGTACCAGGAACAGGTGATACCCGGGTCCAGTACTCCTGGATCCCCTCCTGTGTTCCCCACAGTCACATTCCATGCAGTGAGGCATGAACTGGGACGTCCATTACTTGCTGCAGGGTCTTCTGAATAGGCTTGAGGTAATGAGTTACCTTTGCATTTTATTTTATTTTATTTTTTACACCTTAAGTATATGCAATTTTTATTTGTCAATTAGACCTCAATAAAGCTGGGGGGGAGTTATAATTTGGTACATAGAAAATGGCAATTTGATCAATAAATTTTCAGTATTTATATTTCCATTTGAATTATTATTATTATTTTTTAATCACCTTAATATTTTATTTTTTTTAATTTTTTAATTTTTATTTTTTTTCTTTTTGTCTTTTTTCGTGTCCGGCAACGGATCGCAACCCTCAGTGTCGCGCCCGTACCGGACCGGGACCGGCAACGGGATCGCAACCCTTGGTGTTGCTCCCACACCTCGCTCAGCCAGTGAGCGGGAACCGGTCTGTATGTGGGATCCGAACCCTCGGCGGGAGCGCCACCATGCTCCCAAGCAGCGCACTGTAGCAGTGCGCCACCGGGCTGGCCCTTCACCTTCGTATTTTAGCCTTCAGAATGGCATTCTAATCTGAGCACAATGTGAGAATCAAAGCTTCTCTGGAGGCTGCCTTTCAGTACTATGGTTAGAGGAGGGTCCTTTTGACAGGCAGAGTGGGAGGAGGCAGTATACCTTCAGTGGTTGAGTGGGCCGGCTCCAGTGCCAGACGGCCTGGCTTTATAATTGCAGATCTACCACTTGCTAAGTGGGGACTTGGGCAACTCAGTGAACCTCTTAGTACTTTCTTTTCTGTCAAGAGGGGTTGATAATAACAATAACCACCTCACAGAAATGTTGTGAAAATTAAATGAAATAGTATAGAGAAGAGTGCTTTGGAAACAGTTTGAGCCCTCAAAATGTTAGCTATTTGTTCCATCTTAAAATGAAAAAAAGCTGTCTTTATATGCACCTTATGGTAAAATTTCCTGTATCAGTATTTCCCAGATAATGGTACCTTGAGCATTAATGCTTGATCACTACCTGCTTGATGTAATGGTTGCTTATATCATCTTCTTTTAATCTAGGTGTCTTTAGGGAGTCGTCTTCCTACAACCCACTCCAAGTTTTGTAAGATGTCAATACCAGTATTCTTTTACCGAGAGGTACACATTTACATCCGTGATCATAATTCCAGGTTTCTCTTTCCTCTTGCCCATAAATATAACATAAATTAGGCAGAGCCTAGACTGTAGTTTTCTGGTTTTCTGTGACTTGATGGGAAGGGCCTATATTCCACTTCTATTTTGAGGTCAACTGCCACTTAACTGTGACACAAATGTGTGATTTTGATATTGTTATAAATGGGTTCCACAGCTTTTTGGCAATAGGCATGTCTAAAATTTTTTTTAAGTAAATGAGATGAGAGAGAGAGAGAGAGAGAGAGAGAGAGAGAGAGAGAGCCAACCCAGATGTATCATTTAAAAGCAGTGATGAGCAAGTGGTTATAAAATGAGCTTAGTGTGCCTGTCCTTGTATCTAGTGAATATTATATATGCTCTATTCTGCACCAAACTTATGATTAAAGTGGACTGTCAAATAAGTCAGGATATTGTGACAGTGCCTGTCACCTGCCACAGGACACATTTTGGCCAAAAACTGTTTTCAAAGAAGAATGTCCAGTCTCTCACCATTCATTTCGCCAAAAACTGTTTTCAAAGAAGAATGTCCAGTCTCTCACCATTCATTTCAGTCCTTTTTGTTCTGCCAAATATTCTCTATTGTACCATATAAGACATCAGTAAAAAAAAAATAAAATAAAAAGAAGAAAGATATTAGTAATAAATATGAATTCTCAAGTATCTTACCTACATGGTGCATTAACTAGTTGGTTTACATAACTTCAGGCATTCCACCGACTTGAACACCAAGTTCAATCAAGATTAGTTAAAGTATTTGAAGAATTATTATTGGAGGACATTCATTTAGTTGCATTATTCATAAAAGAAACAAACATAATTATTACAACATTCAACTTTTATGTAAAAATTCAAACTACTCAATACCAGCTTACCTTGGTTCATTAGAAGCCAACATCTGTGATTTATTATTGCTTTTTTATTTCATTCCGATAGTTTCAAAAATGCATGTAATCATCTCTTACATTTTAACCTGTCAAATTTTTATATCCTAAGAATACTAAAGAAATTTGAAAAAAAGGTGTTTGAATATTAATCTATTGTTCCATGCACAGTTATATGAATTACATTCACTTATGTGAATTAAATATATATATATATCTCCATTGTCTTGAATCACACACAGGAAAATGTTAACATGTGAAAGATGGTTTTACAGAACAGTAAAAATATAACAGATTAATCATATCAGAAAGATCATGACTGGAGAAATTAGAGGGTTTTTTCTCCTTTCCTTTCTTTTCTGGTCCTAAGAATACCCATTTCTATACTCCATTAGTTCTGCCTCTATCCCTTGGTCACAATTCTTTTACCTATTCAGAACTTCCTGGCATCTGCCTCCACAGCTAAACAAGCATTCCAAGAGCTGGAAGTGAACTCAGAGTGATTTCAGAAAGATGAAGTTGAGCTTAGTAGTGGTATAGACACTGGATTTGCAAATCACACTTTCCCATTGTTGGTACATGTCCAGACTTAGATATGCTAATCCCATAATTAATAAAACCCTAGTCCTCTTGTGTTCTCTCCCTTTCTCTCTTCCATTCCCTCCCTCCCTCTCTTTCTTCTTGCATGTATCAAATCTGATAAGAAAACAAGAAACTTCCAATTCAATCAAAAATACTTCGGAGGAAACAAAGTTGAGCTTAGTAGTGGTATAGACACTGGATTTGCAAATCACACTTTCCCATTGTTGGTATATGTCCAGACTTAGATATGCTAATCCCATAATTAATAAAACCCTAGTCCTCTTGTGTTCTCTCCCTTTCTCTCTTCCACTCCCTCCCTCCCTCTCTTTCTTCTTGCATGTATCAAATCTGATAAGAAAACAAGAAACTTCCAATTCAATCAAAAATACTTCGGAGGAAACGTTTTCAGGCTAAATATGATGACAGATCTTAACGGCCTCATTGCTTAGTGATCATCACTTTGATGTTGGCAAAGAAAAAGCAGGAAAAGAGAAAAGAAACTTCAATTGTGAACTGTGACATAAAAATAAGGCTGAATTTCCCTTTTACCATTTTCCCTCCCCTTTAATAACTTTGTCATTTTTGTGTTAAAATATATATAACATAAAATTTAACATTTTAATCACTTCTATGTGTACATTTCGGTGACATTAAGTACCTTGTTCTGCAGTCATCACTACCATCCACCTCCAGAACTGGTTCACCTTGCAAAACTCAAACTCTGTACCCCTTAAATAACGTCATCTTTTTATTTTAATTTTCCTGACGGCCTACATGCATCAGTCAGCCAACCTTTTTAGCATTTGCTGTCTATTTATCTAGTAGGGAGGAAAGTTGAAGATGATGTGTCTTCCCCCAGGGAGTTGACATGTTAAGACAGAAAGATGGACAAACACACCATCTCACAAGGCCAGTTATTGAACATACACCTGACACTTAGGCAGGTGCTACATTTAAGTGAGTTTCAAAGTAGAATAGCTGATAGTTTAGTTTCAAATTTCTGAATGGCAATACAAAATACATAGCTCTAATTCAGGGAATATGCTATTTTTTAAAATGATAAATCCTTTCAAAGAGAAGGAACGGTGCTGTTATTTTAACTGCATTTCTCAGAATGTTATTTCTGAGAGTTTATTGGTCTTTATTTTACAAATCCTCTGGGATAATTTTGGGTCAACTGAGACAGCATTGCCAATTCCTAAAAATCCCAAGGCATCCTAACATGTTCCATAAATTACTGTTAGCTACTGTAAATAGACACAGTGCTGACTGAGATCCCTACAACCTTGGGTGTGTGTGTGTGGGCCACAAGCCATTCTGCTTTCCAAATCTGTCATATCAGGATGTGACAAATAACACTTCAAAATTTCCAAGCCCAGCCTAAGAAGAGGTTAAAATACAATTGGCCCTTGTTCATAAACACTGTATTTCTCTGAAAATTGGTTGCATCATTCACATAAAAATCACCTTTCTGTCTCAGGAGGTCAGTATTGCAAACCTACAGTTCAATTTCTCTTTTTCAAATGAGAACCAGGTGTTTTTTTATTTTAATTGTTGTTTTTATTCCATGGCAGCAAACAGAAACAGATATGCCAATATATTCCAGGTTGACTATTCATGGTCTCCTTGCTAGTGATTGTTAATTTCAGCTGGGCAGTTATTCATGTAAGCAATTTGTCACCATGATGACCAAGAAAAAAATATTGAAGGGCTAGGCTTTTAAAATGGTAATACATGGAAAGAGACACAATTCTGTCTTGCAAAACATATTCCTCAGTTTTATATTTGGTGTCCAGTGATATGAACAATAAAATCATGCTAGCTATTCCAAAATAGCTGAAATCTGGCATGGGATAACAAGGATTGAATCTTTTAAAAGCTCATTTGGAGTACAAATATTTGGGGTCTAGCTATAGTACATCTATAAATATACCTAGAATTTAAGAAGATAACACCAATGGAAAAGCATATTTCTTCAGTTCAATTTTCTCATAGAAAATGACATACAAGCTGCTTTAAATAGCTGTGGTCCTTCATGAAAATTTTCAAGAAATGATCTTTTTGAAAGGATTTTTCTCAGCACACTGTGTTTCTGCTGGCACTTTGAGCCTATTACTGAATTTATGTGGAAATGAAAGATGGAGACAGCAATGCAGATCTAGTGTTTTACAAACTCTCCTTTGCCTGGCCTCATGTAAAGCTGAGAAATTGACCTCATTAGGTCTGTCACTAGCTGGTTTATTTCTGGGCCTCTCTCTCTGACCGAAAATAACATCAGAATTCTGCAGGTCTGAGTCCCCAGACAATATTTGAATAGAATATATATCACTGCAACAGGATTACCTGGATCCCAAAGCATGAAACAACAGTGCAGAGGAGTTATGGTGACCCAAGAGGACCAGAGGGACCCCTTGTGATTGAGCTGAACTTCCTCAGACTTTACTACCTCTCAGCTTCATCTAGTCCAGTTCTCAAAATTCTTGTTAGCTACAGTTAAATCAGGCTTTGAAACAATCATCTGTCCATGCTGGACAAAACATACAGTATAGTATCTTAATGTTGAGAAATAGCTTGGAAAAAAGTCTAACATCTCATATTACAGATGAAGAAACTGAGACCTAAATGTTTTGTTATAGATATGAGGCAAAACTAACCTTGGTGTGCTGATTATCTGTCTATTGTCTTTTCTTATGGTCATTTACGGAATTGTGCCATTTATTTGGCAGGTCTCCCTGGAGGGAGAATTTTTTAAAAAATATAATAGTGACTAGAAATTCTTTTTATATGTAAAGGTATAAACTGCATCCTCAAAAGAGTTTTTGTTTTCTTTAATCCTTTTAAACTATCTTTTACCATCTATACAACATTAGCTTCTCCTCAATAAGCAAATCTATTAAAAAAATTTCTCTCATTTTGTCAAATTGAATCACACATTAATTGAAAACTTAAAGAATTATTGAAATCACTTAACATTTTTCTTTAAAGATTTTCAAATTTTGAGATGGAGCCAAATACCCTTATGAGTACAAAAATAGAACAATTTACAGAAGTGATAGATATTTGGCAAGATTTGAAGACAAAATGGATTATTTTAAATGTTTGAGGAGGTTCTCTTACAGGGTGTACTTAAAGACATCACACATAAAAGAAAGCTCGAAGCAATATCGTGTTCATAAAAATTAACTGCTCTCTAATCTAGTGCACAAGACCTGAATTCATGTTTTAAAATGCTCTTCTATAGCTGATGATATCAGACTTGCTAAAGCTTTACAATAAATTTTTGCAATAATATAATCATA
>NW_007727054.1:503682-508781 GCF_000696425.1 Galeopterus variegatus
TTTTTTGTCTTATTTTGTTTTTGCTAAATCTGGCAGCCCTGCCAGTAGGAGGTATACACAGTTGTCTCCTTTTATTTTGTCAATTGTTCCTCTCCCTCCTGGTGAGACAAGCCATAGACCCATGAAAAGGAAGCCAACAATTCAATATATAAGCACCATATGAAGAGTACAGATGTTAGAGCTGCCTCTAAAGAGCTGAAAACTCCTCTCAGAAATGACCTCAACAACATACAGTACCCTCTGCCCAGAAATCTCTCCAAGTCAGATAAGCTCCTATCCTTTTCTGCAGTGATTCATTCTTTTCATTTATTCAGTCACTTTACAGTCAGGCACTCAGCAAGAAGGAGATGACACACCCAGAAGGGTATGTTAAGGAGAGTGTAATGAGGGGACTATTTACCAAGATGCAGGCAGAATGAAGGGAAACTAGCAAGGAATAGTGAAGTCCACCAAGGCTAGCAACCTTGGGATATTGTTACCACCCCTAGTCCTCCAGGCAGTGACAGGTGAGAGTCATTACTGGAATCCAGGGAGAGCTTAACTGTAGGAAAGAACCAAAAGTCAGAAGCTGGTAAGAAATGCAGTCAAGGGCAAGCCATGGTCCAGCAGGGCAGGAACCTCTTCCACATGTAGCCTACTTGTGCCTCCCGTTGACCAGAACCAAGCAGAAGCAAGGGAGCAAGAGAAGCCTGCTGTGAAGTCCATAAAAGTCCACTTCAGCTTCCAAGGGCACAGAGCAAGGGGCATCGGAAGGAGGCGAAGAGAGGATATCCAGAACATACTCTCACATGGAGTCATTACTTTTTGTGCACTTCCTTAGCATTTTATGCATGTCTGCATAGCATTTATCACATCTTATGTTTTGTTATTTATTTGTCTCACAGTAGTCTATGAGCATCTCTCCCTGAAACTAATGAGAAAGCTATAAGCAATTTTAATCATTTCAAGTCTGTCATTGGGGCAAAGAAGGCAGAGAACACAGCCTACCAAATCCTGACTACCAGCACCAAAGGAGAAAAACAGAGGGAAGAAGATGGAATTTCTTTTTTTCTTTTCTGGGGATTGGGGGATGGTTTGCTTGCGGGGAAGCCCACTGTAAGGACAGTAAGATAAGAAGGGACGAGGTACAGGGCATAGAGAAGCAAGCTCACCTCCCTACGGCAAAGCCTAGATGAAGATTTTCTACCTCATGCCCACTCTCAGGGATTGGGGGATGGTTTGCTTGCGGGGAAGCCCACTGTAAGGACAGTAAGATAAGAAGGGATGAGGTACAGGGCATAGAGAAGCAAGCTCACCTCCCTACGGCAAAGCCTAGATGAAGATTTTCTACTTCATGCCCACTCTCCTGGGAGGCTCATTTGAAAGTGTTTGTGGGCTCAGAACTACAGTAGCACAGATCCACTCTCTTATTTTTGTCAGCTCATGACTATGTTTAAAACAACTTGCCCTTGTTTTCACAAACTTATTTATTCACAAACTTATTCCACAGAACTTTCTTTTTCCAGGGAGCCTCCCAGAGTGTGGGTGCCCCATAGCGCAGGAGAAACACTGGCAGAAGAAATGAGTATAAATGCTGTCATGAGAACTTGAAATAATTTTAAAATCACTTGAGTCTCCTTAATTGCTAAATACATGCAAAGATTTGTTATTACATCACAGAAGTTATGGATGTGCCTCTCAACCTCCCCTTGAAAAGGATCGTTTGTCTGTACAGCAGAACTCCAGGGATGCAGTGATGTGGTTGTTATTAATTGACACTTGGCCTAACTAAATTGTATCAGATGAGCTTCTCATCATGTAAGGTGACCAAAGCTTCTATCTGAACTTAATCAGATTGCTGAATAGTAAGCAAAGCATTCCAAAGAAATTAAACAAATTTAATTTTGTCAATCATGTGCCATTTACTATCACAATATATGTACTTAATTGAAAAGTTAAAGGAAGAGATTAGGATACATTAATTTGAACATTTTTTCCCTCTCCCTCTCATTCTTATTACTCAACTCTGGTTTTAATGTTTGTTTATGATTACATAGTGGAATTTGCCTCGAATCCTTTTTTTTGCCTCTTCTGGGGTACTTTCAAAGAGCCATATACTTTCTTTAATTGTGCTCAGAATCCTGAAGTGAATGAGTAGGAATGTTGGTTCAACGTTCCTTACTCTTTCTTTTATAACTACAGAAGCGTCACAATTATCTGGAAATTTAACATTTAAAATCCAACTCAAAAGTAAGCTAAAATAAACAAGAATAAGATTAAAATTAAATTATTGAATGTCTCTGTGCCTGATATAAAACAAATAAATAAGAAAAAAACCTTTCTGAATTTCTCTATGGTAACTTGGCATGCTGAACTCCACAAGGGAAGTCTTCAAAGGGGGCTATTAATGATAATTTTGTATTTAGGTTATCTGGTTTCCTAGCACACAATATTTATGTTAACAGTATAATGTAGTCAAACAAGAGCTGAGACTCTGAAGTCAGACCCACCCTTTGTGCTGTAGGTTACTTCTCTCTCTTTGCTTTTGTTTCCTCATTGTAGTGGGCAGCCTCTAAGATAGTCCCCAGTGATTTCTGTCTCATTGGTATTCATGCCTGTGGCATCCCATTCTCTTGAATGTGGGCTAGATTTAGTTACTCACTTTTAATGAATAGAATACTTCAGAAGCAATGGAATGTTAGGTTACAGTCTGAGATTAAGTCACAGTCTCCATTTTGTAGCCTCTCTATCAAATTCTTTCTCTGTCAGAGCCCTCATTCTGGGGTAGCAAGCTGCACATGTGAGCAGCCTTGTGGAGAAGGCAAGGCGGCAAGAAACTGATGTCTCCAGCCAACAGGCAGGAAGGACATGAGGCCTACCAGCAACCAAGTGTGTGAGCTTGGAGGTGAATCTTCTGAATCCTACCGACAGCTGTGTGCATGAGCTTGAAAGGGGATCCTCCCCAATGTTCACACTACACTTAGCATACTCAAATAGTTGTACAGCTCACACCCTGCATGTGACTGATATCCCTTCTGTCTGTGGCTGCCAGCATCAGCACCTGTATACCTAGACAACAGGAATGGAACTCGAGAACCCTTCTTGATTTCTTGTCTTCATTTCTCACATTAAATTAGTAATATTGTCTCCTCAGGATGGCAAGTTAGGATGGGAAAAGGCTAGAGTCAAAGATACATTTTATAAGAACATTATAATTCAGAAAATGGACAATTAACATAAGGCATTATGGAATTTTCGAAGTAAGAATGTTGCCCAAAAGGAAAAAAAAAACAAAAAAACCCCAAAAAAACAGAGTTTCAAGGAGACAAAGCTAAACAATGGTAAATGCAAAAAGAAAGAAGTTTAGATGGATCAACACTAGCATAAATTGAGCACCTTCTGTATGTTAAATGCTAAGTTTATTCTTTTATTCAACAAATATTCATTGAGTAACACTACATTTCTGGTACTATGTAAGGTACTGGCGATGTCATAGGACACACAGCAGTGAATATATAAAAAGACATTGTCCCACTCATAGATTTTGCAATCTAGAATTGTCTTATTTGATCTTAATAAAAGCCCCAAAGTTGGTATTATATCCTTACTGTTTAAATGAAGACACTGAGGCTCCACTAAGTTGTGTAATTTATCAGTGATGGCACGACTATAAAATTGTGGAATGAATTTTAAAGCCCAGGTTAGACTTACTCTAAGGTTATGTTTTTACAATATGACTCTGCCTTAGTAGAATGAGCATTAAAAATTGACCATTGGAATTGGCACCCATACATAAATAAGTTCAATTTCTATTTCATTCCCCTATAAACCCTGATAATTCAGACATTTGAAAAAGTCCCAGACACATAAGTCCAAGATTTTCCCTAGGTTTGGGGATTAAAAAAAGAAAAGGTAATACTGTGTTCTGTTGTAATCCACTCTGTTGTAATAAAGAATTTAAGCTCTGGAGTCACACAGATCTGATTTGAATTCCAGCTCTGCCACTAAATAACGTACATTTTTGGACAAGTTAACCTCCTCAAGTCTCAATCTCCTCATTAGTAAAATAGAGATAATAATAGTACCTATTTCATGAAGTTGTTGTGAGTATTAAATGATATACAACAAGTAAACTGCTACTTCTGCCAAATGAAATGCATCCTCTCAATGTTAGTTGATGAGAAGTTTCATGGGATAAAATAATAACCAAGGCATTGCTACTGAAAGCTTTCATTTTACAAAGGAAAGTTAGGCACGCAAAAATCAAACTACACAAATAATGAGGTAGCACAAAATATTAAAAGAATACACAAAATACTTTTGGAGAATAGAGAAAGAGGATAAAATAATAACCAAGGCATTGCTACTGAAAGCTTTCATTTTACAAAGGAAAGTTAGGCATGCAAAAATCAAACTACACAAATAATGAGGTAGCACAAAATATTAAAAGAATACACAAAATACTTTTGGAGAATAGAGAAAGAAGCAATAAATTTAGTCGCAGGGAAACTTTTCAGTGATTATATGATTTTGGGAAATTACATTTTATATTTCAATCGCTTCATTAATACAATGGGTAGTTTTAGAAAACCTGTTTTAGAAGCAGTGCCAGCAGTGGAGCTACTTTCATTAAAAAAAAAAAAAATACAGAAAGAGCCTTGGTAGAATTTTCTAGAATAGTAATCCAAAGCTGTCCCTTCCTTAATTCTTCTCCAGTGCATTCCCCTTCTCAACAAAAAAAGGGGAAAATTATCTTCCAGGTCTCTGAATAAATGAACCAAAAGCTCTCTGGGAGAAGGCACCATGTGCCTCAGTGAAAAGAGGCTCAGGTGCTTATGCAGAATTCTCAGTCTGATCTGCCATGCACACAAAGGGGACTCCCCTGCTTACATGTTCTCACATGGGCCTGGGAATGTGAATCTGTGTGCAAGAGGATGAGATTCCATTATATAGCTTCCAAGTGGTTTTCTGATTTATTACTGCTTTCCTAGAATAAAGAGATAATAAACAAATGATGCTAAATAAAGCTATCTCCAATGTTCATTGTTCTCCTGGCTAATATGCCTGTGGCTTTGTCTTGGTGTTATGGAACTGAAAAGTGCAGCTACTTGACATTGAAG
>NW_007727054.1:510463-551691 GCF_000696425.1 Galeopterus variegatus
AAAAAAAACACTAGAAGTACAAACAATAAAGAAGAAATGACACCACTGAAAGGATACAGTAATGCCCCAAAGTCAGACTCTATGGAACAGGGAATCCTTGAAATGTCTGAAAAAGAATTTCGAGTAATGGTCTTAAGAAAACTTGAAGAAATAAAGGAAGGCTCAATTAGAGAACACAATGAAACAAGAAAATACATCCAGAATATGAAGAAGGATATCTAAAAGAGATTAATACCATAAAAAAAGAGTGTAGCAGAACTTCTAAAAATGAAAGACTCACTCAATTAAATAAAAAACACAACTGAGAGCTTGAGCAGCAGGGTAGAGCAAGCAGAAGGAAGAGTTTCAGAGCTTGAAGATGGTCTTTTTGAAATAACTCAGGCAGACAAAAAAAAAGGAAAAAAGAATTTAAAATAATGAGGAAAAGCTACAAGAGATAGCAGACAACCTCAAGTGCTCTAACATCCAAATTGTGGGTGTTCCTGAAGGGCAGGAGAAAGTATCAAAAACCTACTCAAGGAAATATTAATAGAAAACTTCCCAGGTGTAGAGCAAGATACAGACTTTCAGATCCAGGAAGCTCAAAGGTCCCCAAACAGATTCAACCCAAAAAGATCCTCCTCAAGACATATTATAGTTAAATTTGCAAAGCTCAAAGACAAAGACAGAAAGCTACATGCAGCAAGAGAAAAGCATCAGGTCACTTATAAGGGAACCCCCATCAAACTAACAGCAGACTTCTCAACCAAAACCCTACCGACCAGAAGAAAGTTGAACAATATATTCAAAATACTAAAAGAAAAAACTGCCAGCCAAAAATTCTTTACCCAGCAAGGCTCTCCTTCAGAAATGAGGGAGGGAAAGGTGTTATGTAGACAGAAATAGGCACACTATGAAATCCAAACCCAACATTTCCGGGGGAGTTGTCTTTGTCTAAGCGGGAAGACTTTCCCTGCCCTTCTAGTTTTCCTTCAGAATCAATTTCACTTGCCCTAAAATTTCAAAAAGAGAACAGCCCACGATATCGAACGCCCCTGCAGGTCAGCTGTCTTTTCTCCAACAGTCATTATCTGGCAAAGTGAAGGAGAAGTCAAAAGTGCAGGAGTTGTTTTATGAGGATGGGTGCTTAGGAGTAGAGCTTGGCGGATCAGTAAAGAAAAGTCTTTCCTTTGGCCATTCTGTTTCACTTTCCACAGGCGGACTGTCTTCTTCATCTTTTATCCCAACTGACAAGTACAAGCACTCTGGGCCCTAACTGAATGTGAACATTGTCGGAAGGAATTGGGCTAACGGGAGGCGTCTGCAGCTCCATTGCTGTTGCATTCCAGTGGGGGCCACGTCTGCCCAAGTGGCACTGAGGCTGGTGGGCAGACACCCCCGCAGACGGATCCTCACATACTGTAGGCATCATGACCAACCATAAAAACAGTCACAATGAATCAGCTGTGCTGCGGAGAGGCTCCTTGGAACCTTCACATTCGATTTCCATCTAGCTGACACGTGCAGGTTGTAGTCAGAGGCTCGATTAAGCCGAGGTTTGGAACTAACCCACAAGTTCCCGACCGGCGGGGACTCTCTTGCCGGTTGAGCCGCTGGTTCGAAAGGTTTCACTGGTTTGCAAGAGCATATGGTATACTGGACTGTGGTTGCCAATGCGTAAAGGTTTCATTTTTAAAGAACCGTATGTGTGTCAGTGAATGCTTCCTGACCTCTCGAACAAACAGTTGCTACAAGAGGTCTGGGAGCTTCAAGAGGAGAAAAATCCATCCAGTCAGGAATTCCAGTACAAATACCAATGCAGAAAAAGAGCTAATCCGAGTGAATGCTTCCTGACCTCTCGAACAAACAGTTGCTACAAGAGGTCTGGGAGCTTCAAGAGAAGAAAAATCCATCCAGTCAGGAATTCCAGTACAAATACCAATGCAGAAAAAGAGCTAATCCACCTTGACAAACTGTTGTCACTGCAGAGTTGCAAAAAGGAATTACGCATAAATACAACGTTAAAAATTAGAGGCCCCGCAATTTAACAGCTTAAGTTTGCTTCAAAGGACTGCGGGAAGCAGCAGTGCGTTTCAGGTGACAGCTTGGAATTTGCTGGGTCTCCACTCTGCTCAGGTACAGGTCTGACAGTAACACGAGCTTTCCAACTTGTTTCAAACTGAAGTATTATGAAAAGGTAAATTATGTTTTGTATTCATGACTGAAAGCATTTTGCTTTAAAGCCAGTGTGGCTGACGCTGTCAAGGTAGAGATTCAAGTTTTATGTACAATGCCTCCAGCCCAGCCGATGTGAGTGAGGAGACATGACAGCTTGTAATAAGTAATTTTTATACAGTTACATTTATCACTCAAGTAGGCTTGGCAATATTAAACACAGCCCTTAAAATACTACTGAAGAGGAGGACAGGGGCTGGAGGCCATGGAGGTGTTTCCTCCCCACTCAGCGCAAGTGCGGGTTTGTGCAGATTTATTTTATTTTTTCCAGTGTGTATTCCTGTTAATAAGGCACTTTTTAAGATATGCGTCCAAATGCTTTCCTACTGTTAATATATCACCAAGAGGTTAAGAATGGAATGACCCCATTTGGCCCAAAGGATGTTATTTCAGGTTTTAATGAATTAGATATTGCTACCATTTTCAGGTGAAAATCAATTGCCTCAATTAACAAATTTCCACCCTCCAAATATTTTCAAAATGGAAGGCCCCGAGTCTGCAATTTCTGCTGCATTATACCTTTGTTTCCCCTAAAGCCGTTCCCTTTGCGTTCTTCATTAGCATCTCATTTTTGCTAAAGCCATGAGGCCAGCTATGTGTGTGCAACGGTATGAGGCTTTCCTACTTTCAAAAGCTGACAATTTGTATATTCATTCTCTAAAATTTTCTAAATAGTGGAGTTTTGCTTTTTAACATTTATTCAAATATATTTAAAGTTGTGGAAGGGTATGAATTAATATAATTATTTTACCTGTAATGAATATATATATTTATATATGTATGTATATATCCTGATCTGAAAAAAACTACTTACCTTCTAAGAGTTTTAAGCAACTTTATTTGGTTTTACCTATTAATTTTCCTAATATCTTTATGAGGTGGGCATCATTTTAAAACTCACGTATCTATTAGATAAGAAAACTAAAGTACAGCAAGGTTAAGTAATTTTTGAAAGGTCATACATATAATAAATAGTGCAGCATTATATGAGCTCAGGCAATCTGCACTGTGCTAACCTGCCTTTATTTATTTATTTATTATTATTTTTTTTTGTCCTTTTTTGAGACCGGCCGCACCACGCTCAGCCAGTGAGCGCTGTTGAGTGCACTGGCCATCCCTATATAGGATCCGAACCTGCAGCGGGAGTGCTGCTGTGCTCCCAGCGCCGCACTCTCCCGAGTGTGCCACGGGCTCGGCCCCTAACCTGCCTTTAAAAGCAAAGTGCAGGGGGAAAGACACTCTAATGAAGTGTTCAGTCCTTTCAGATAAATTAAATGTAGAAAACTTGGTTCACCAGGAGAAAGCTATGGTCACACCAGTTTGTACTTATTCTTTAAAAAATGTCAGGTGCTTTATTGAGCATTTAATTGGGCTTCCCACATCTTTCTTTTGGGTGGCTTACAAATAAAGCAAATGAAAAAGCAGACGAAGTACCTTTCCCCCAATCCCTAGCTGAAACAAGTTAAATTGAGTTAGTTTGGATTCATTTGAATTCTGAAGTCAAAATTCATTTAATCTATGTACACAGAATTTAACCACAGTTTTCTAGTGTGGCTCCCCATCATTTGTCCTACAAACGTGTATTGAATGCCCATTATGTGCCAGGCACATGCTAGGTTCTATGTAATTGGTGGTGAACAAAACTAAATATAGTGCCTTTCTCATGGAATATATAGCCTAGTGATGTTGGCCCAGCATATTCCAATCAATGTATTAGATAATGAGGACACACAGAAAAAATAGACCAGATTCTTGCCATTAAGAAACTGACATCTACAAGTGGGAGGCAGATATATAAATAAATAAGCAACATTTGTGTTAAAATGTGTCAGGCATCTATATGGTGGTCCACATGACTAAAGAAACTTACAGAGTATTGGGACCAGTTGTCTCTTACCCCTCAACTATAAAAAAAAAATCTCATTCAAAATAGCAAACACATGATTAGGAAACATAAATAATTATATTTTTCTTTGAGCCCATTCAAACATGATGATGGACTATTCTGGTTAGATCCTTATATAATATATTTGTGTGTTGAACCAACAAACTGTACCCCATAAACATGTACAATGAAAAAAGTAAATGAAAAAACTTAAATTTAAATTTTAAAAAAATCATGATGAAAGCTGCTACAGTTTGAATGTTTGTGTCCCCTCCCAAATTCATATGTTGAAATGCTAATCCCCAAGGAGATGGCATTAGGAGGTGGGGTTTTCTGGGATGTGATTAGGTCATGAGAGGAGTGCCCTCATGAATGGAATTAATGTGTTTATAAGTCTCCAGAAAGCTTGCCTGCCCCTTCCACCATGTGAGGACACAGTGAGAAGGTGCTATTCTGTGAACCAAATCTGCCAGTGCCTTCATCTTAGACATCCCAGCTTCCAGAGCTATGAGAAATAAATGGCTGTTGTTTATAAACTGCTCAATCCATAGTATTTTGTTATAGCAGCCCAAACACACCAAGACAGAAGCTAAAGAACACATTAATTTTAAATCATACCAACCCCAAATATATATTTCACTCCCATCCCTGGAAATTATACCTACTGTCTGTGGGCCACCAACTGCATGCTTTGGAAAGAAAATCAGACCTGGACTCTGGAAACATCTTTAAAAAAGCTAGAACTACCACTCTTGTACAAGTAGTAAAACTAGATCAAAGAAGTCAAATCTCTGTTCTGATTTCACCCAATCCAGAAGCTAACGTGCGAACCAGTCTTTTTTTCTGGCATTTGTGTAGAAACAGAAAGGAAATTCACCCAAATGATCTTATTTTAACATTGCCAGTGAGCTCACACTCATTTGGATACTTAATATGATTCCAACTTTTCTACAGCAGTGGTTATGAAACAGAGCTGATTTGATTTTGCCCCCAAGGGGGACCTTCAGCAATGTCTGGAGACATGTTTGGTTGTCAAAACTTAGGGGGTGGCTACTGTCATCTAGTGGGTAGAGGCCAGGGCAAGTGCTGGACAACCTATACTGCACAAGATAGCTCCCACAACAAAGTTTCTGGTCCAAAATTTCAATAGTGCCAAGGTTGAGAAACCCTGCTCTACAGACAGCACAGATCTGGAAATAATTTGGTTTCTTACTATCTCCAAACACAGCTCATAGACAAGTCCTACTGACCACCAAGGGCTTCAGCTCAAATGCAATCACGTGGCATCTCTTGGACCTCCGGGGAGTGCTGCTAGAAAGTGGTCAAAGAGCAGGAAATGATTTCTAATTAGTAGTGTCCTCACAGGATACAACTGCAGAAGACAATTTCCTGTCCGCTTATTTGATGGGAAGATTAATCCGTTACTAAATTCCAGATGAGGAAGATTTTCAAAAGTTTCAAATAGCAAGAGCATAGCCGTAGAGAAGGCAATTATGTGCAATTTGTACAGTGTTCGACAATCAAAATGTAAATACAATGAGTTTATTGCAGTAAATGCATAAGGCATGTTTACCTTAAAGAGCATCAGGCTATAGACATTCTAATGGGGTCTGACAGTTGGGATGAATTATCCTTACATATTGTAATTTTTATCTCTGAGATGAAAGGGGAAAATAAGATGAGATATTTACTCCTAGGGAAGTATTATCCATGAGTTGTTTGTTTGTTTCCTGATAAGGAGCAATATAGGTACGGGGCTTTGAAGAGATGGAGATTTGATTATTTCAGTGTTCTACGAAGGTTCATCTGCACAGAGACAATTAATTTTGTTGCACCCACAGTGTTCTATACAACATCTAAAATGAGATCAACTTCTCATTAAATGTTCTCTCCCTGTCATGTAATAATGTTATATACCTAGTTTAGTGTTCAATTTTGGTCTTCATTTCCTGGTTCTGAAAGGCTACCCCTAACTTTGATAACAAAAAGTCTTTGCTAATTGCCACTGGAAAACAAAGACCTAGCTTCTGTCTTTGCTTACATGTAAAGCAGCCAGCTCAGTTTGGCAAAAAGAAGGCATTTAACAAAGAGTATTTTCTTTCCATCCCTTCCCTTTTCCCATGAGCCACAGAAGCTTTTACTTTTCGATTGCTAAGACTTCTAGAGACAAAATAAAAAGACAGGGACACTTATATAATGGGACAGCCCACGATAAATATATTTCGATTCAAACATCAACTTCCTGGGAGTGTGTTAGGTGGTTGTGGTTTTGCAATAAGATGACAATAGAAAAGTCATAGTACTGAGAAATACTGGCCTTGTTGCTGCCTTCTCTTTAAAACTGTAATGCATATCCACCCTGACTTCAAAGCAGAGCATACAGCAAGATTCAGTCTTCCTCCTAATATGATCAACCCCCTTCCTGCATTTGTCAACTTGAGGCCTTTTAGCATCCTTACTGGAGAACCCACCACCGTGTGTGCAAGACAGACACACTCTTTATGGCTGGCTGACAGTTCCTGCCCGTTGAAACAGTGTGCTGGGAGCACCTGATATGGATCTCATCACTGTCACATAGCTATTCACCTGACAAAGCTTAGTCCAGCTGCTACCCAAGCCATAAAGCTTCCTGCTCACACCGCAGCTGCAGCAAAATGTGATGCTGTGAGCTGGTCAAACTACCTGGTAGCTGAATTCTATTGGAAGTAGCAACTAAGTTTCACTTCATTTCAGTAAAGTGACTAACAGTCCCTGTTACTGTTCTTAGGAAATTGGTTCTGGGTGAAATAGCTGTTGAAAGGATTTGCTTTGCTTTTGTATATTGGAAAAGATCACGGAATTAGGATAATGTTAAACATACAAAGTACAAAATGTTGATAATTATAGGAAATATAAAATCTCATTATTTAAAAAGGTTTTGGTGGAGGAAACCTTATAAACTGTTATATCTTACTCCCACTCATTATGGATTAGGGAAGTGAGGCCCAGAGCAGTACAGTAACCTAGCACAATTTCCTGGTTTAAAATCCTTTGCACTTTCCAGCATATAACTTCCATCTCCTCTCATAAAATTTGGTTGACATTTATAAACAGAAAATCAGGGCTTATCCATAGAGTTTATAACATTGATACAACTACTGCGAAGGACAACTTAGCAATATGTATCACAATTACAAACATAAATACCGGTTATCACAGCAACCTCATTTTTAAGTCATGTGTTTTACAGCAGCCTTGCTCACATACAAAATGATGTTTGTACAAGGTTATTTGTTTGCATAATTGAAAACAATGCAAGTGCCCATCAATAGGGAACTCATTAAATAATCTATGGTATACCACACAATTTAATGGAATACTATGCAGCTATATAAAAGAAAAATAAATCTCTCTGTGTTGATATGGAAAAAATCTCCAGATATTCAGGATATATTGTTAGGAGGAAAAAGCAAGGTATTGAAGTATATATTGCATGCTACCTTTGTGTAAAAAGGGGATTCATGAGAATATATATTCATACTTGCTTTTATATACAGGAATGTAACACAAGTAATTATCTAGAGGAAGCAGCAAGAACAAGAACAGTTCAGTGAGCAAAACTTCTCCACACATACTTTATTATAACATTTTTTTTTCTAACACCACATGAGTATACTACTCAGTTAAAAATAAATACAGTTGTCGCTCAGTATCCATGAGGGATTGGTTCTAGGTCCCCCATGGATACCAAAATACACAGATGTTCAAGTCCCTTATATAAAATGTATTTGCATATAATCTACACACATCTTCCCATACATTTTAAATCATCTCTAGATTACTTATAACACCTAATACAATTCAAATGTTATGTAAGCAGCTGTTATACTGTATTGTTTAGGAAATAATGACAAGAAAAATGTCTGTACATTTTTAATACTGATGCAACCCATCCATTTTCTTTTCTGAATACAATATTTTTGATCTCTGGATGGTTGAATGTACAGATGTGGAACCCACAAGTACAAGGGCAGACTGTACAATATATTGATGCATAAAACATATACCAATAAATTCTATAAAGAAATTAAGTTTGCCATTTGCTTTTGAAAGGTTCTTTGCTACTCTTATACAAATTATTCACCCTAGTATTTAGAGATTGCTTAATTGCATACCATTTTCAGATTGTATTTACAATTTAAAACGGAACTTTTGCCTTAATCTTCTCCACTGCTTCCCAGTTCCCCAAGCCCCACGCACACACACACACATACATATTATCATCCCTAATGATACAATTTTAGCCGTGTTGGTAAGTTTGTTCTGGGTTTGGCAGATGACTGATCCACTCCTTCTCCCCACATGCATAACTCTCATACAGAGCCCTGGAAAATAATGGGGAAACCATTTGGAAAACATTTAATTTCCAGAGAATCAGGTTATCTACAAATCTTGGTTCTGGATCTGTAATCCATAAATTCACTTGTCGTTTTCCTCTCTTGTGTTCTCTCTTTGCTTTATTCTGACTTACATGGAAGCTGTGAGGCATAAAATATAACTAGGTTTGAAATCCAATTTGTGACTTTGATGTTGGATATGAAGCTGCTTCTTTCTATAATGTGAGAACAGTTTACTAATCTATAAAATGGGAATAATAACAGTGTCTACCTCACAGGACAGTTATGAGGACTAAATAAGATAATGTAGGTAAAGATTGGTATAGTAGCTAGCACATAATAAGCACTAGATCAATGTTATCTTGACCTGCTCCCTGCTTCTTTTCATTTCTTCTTCCATAAATGCTTAATTAGTATTAAGATACCAAGAATTAGGACCTATTAAAATATATTGCTGCTTTTCTATTTCTAAGCAATCATTGTATGTGAAGTCCCACATGGCCAGTGCTCTACCTGACTGATGATCTTCCAATCACATCACATTTGTTTTGGATCCTTTGACTGTTGACCACTGTTAGGGCTATCCATGCATCTCACCTCCCTTGAAGCTCTGGGCTTCTAGGGCATTCCCAGGAAATCTACTTGGGATCAAACTTAAAAGGAACTTGGTGTCATCTGAGGGAGGTGCTTTAATTCAGGAAAATTGCAGAGAGTGGATCTGTTAAAGTCTTCCATAGAGCTAAAGACAATGTCCAAGACATTTCTGGTTGAGGGCAGAGGTGCTCAAACTCTACCCTCATAGCTCATGGTCATCTACCGCAAGGAAGACTAAACGTAAGTTGTACCATGTCTACATGGGGAAAGCAGAATCATACAATATTTTATGTTTTCTACACCATCTCAAGCCAATTTTGAACCCTCTTATACAAGTGATTTTCAGGACTACCTCATTGCTTCTTCTCCCACATTCCTATCATCTGTCCCAACTCTTCTGAATGTCCTGGCATCTCTCATAATCACCCTGGCTCTCAAGTAGCAGCGAAAAGTATGTAATTTTAAAATGACTACTAAATACTCAAGTAAGTGTGAGGAATAATTTGAAGACATTTTCTGTTGTCAGACCAATCAGTCATCAGGTAACTACGTTTCCCCAAAGCTAAAACAACTCAGTCAGAAACACAGTCAAAGTAACTGCACCTACCATCTTAATCTAGTTACTTCAATCAAACAATTAAGTTGTCTCAGTTGTGGTGAAATCTAATTGATGATAAGACAATTAAGTTTTAAACACCCTTCTCAATCAGTCATAGAAACTGGGACTTGGGATTCCCCTCAGTAGTTCAACTTTTAAAACCTAATTGTCATAAACCACACTAGAATAAAGGGACTGAAGATAAATTGTGTTTTAGCCCTGGTTCAGCACCAACTACATACCTAACCAAGTAAATTGCTTGGCACCAGCCTTCCTAACCTAAAAAAAAAAAAAAAAAAAAAAAGCAGCATGTTGTTAAAACATTAAGGACAGAGTAATTATGATAGTTGAGATAATAACAATGAACCTGATTCTCTCTCTGCTTTGAGGAACAGCTATACATCAACCCCTGCTTTCCCACCCCCCAAAAAAAAAAAAAAAAAAAAAAAAGCAGCATGTTGTTAAAACATTAAGGACAGAGTAATTATGATAATTGAGATAATAACAATGAACCTGATTCTCTCTCTGCTTTGAGGAACAGCTATACATCAACCCCTGCTTTCCCACCCCTGTAGGCAATGGTTAACTTGTAAACTTGGCCACACCAGCTTCAGTTATCAGACCTCAATTTCTGCTTTAAGAATAGACAAAAATCTGGTCCAATAATAAGTACAAGTGTTATGGGAGAAATCAATGTTTGCTAATGCTTTCAGATCTTGATTGAAAACTGCCAGAGGGAGAACATTTTTTAATAATTATGTTTGCATTCTGTTCACATAAATTCATTGAATTTTCAGTTCAGGTGCAGCTCGACTTCAAGTTTTTCTATTAAGTTCTACCTTAAGAAAAAGCTTGTGGAAGCATGTATAGGGTGTTGTTCTGTTACTCTTTCTTTTTTCTTTTTTGAGAAATTCCTTTTTTCTCGAAGATAAAAATTTGTTAACTGAACGGTAGTTGACAGCATCCTGTTTAAACTACATGCCTTGCCTTCAGATGAGGTAGATTTAGGCAATTGCAGTTGACATCCCTGAAAACAGGGATAGATAACACAGTAAAAGCACAGAGAGATGTGGCAGAGACTGTTACAATAAACTCAGCCAACTGTTCAATTAATAACTTTTTAGAAAGAATCAAATCTTACTAAATGCCAACAAATATTTCATTTCAAATCATTTGTTTAATTTCATATGCAAATTATGGAAACACACCAATTTCCAAACTACTGAAACAGATTTTGAAGACATGTTGTTTGAAAAGACTGTAGTTCAGAAACATCTCTTTTCAATTAGCTCTGAAACCTCTTTCAACAGCCTTTCATAAATAGGCCAACATCAATGGCATGATCAGATCCAGTCTGGGTCTCTAATGGAAATGCACAATGGGCCTCACGCCATGCCTGCAGGGGCAAACATCTTCCATTTCAGACAGATCCAATGAGAAGTTTCACCAGTTATTCTGGATCTCTCACTGTTTGGTCTCAGGTTTAGCTCATCGCTAATCAATGGCTGTGTTTTTTAATTACATTGCACAGTCAGTAATGATTTGTCACTCTTTGAACCTGGGCGGTCTTCTGAGCCATCACTGATGTAAACAACTGCAAAGGCAAGGTAACCTTAACTGCCAGGACTGCACATGAGAAAAGGGAGAAATTTCCCCGATAAAAGGAAATGCTGAGTATAAAAGCCAGGAAAGAAAGATAATGTTCTTAAATTTAAGTTGTACAAATAATAGAGGCCTGTTCTTTCACTGTCCACAATCCCAAACTGGAAACTCCAGCCCACTTAAAGGGTTTATATGAGCATAACTCTAATATCTCCTATAGAACTCATCAATGACCTCTGTGATATTGGACACACATTAGATATTGATTAATGTATTGACTGAGAACAAATTTTAGCTTTCTTAAAAAAGTATATATTGACATCTCCCTTTGGTAGACAGAGAGAAATTCTGAAATTGACTTCATGTTCTACTAACTAGAAATTTGATACTGCCTGGCACTTGAAAATGAAACTCTTGTCTTGTAATAAATGAATAACTATCTTTTAGTAGTCAAAATATTTATGGTGCTATAAATATATTTATCACTGATATAGCATAGGCAATAATCAGTAAGAACAAATATTTAACCAATCAGAATGGACACTGACTAGTGTGCCAATATATCAGCCTTAACCAGAAACCAGGTCATTGATGCTAAGCAAAAACAAACATACAAACAAAACAACAACGATGAAAAAAGAAAAATCTTAGGGAATACAAAGAAATAAAAAAACAAGTTCTAAAATCTCTGACTACTGTTTCCATTTTTTCTCTCTACTGAAGTCCTTCTAACTCAAGGGTCAGCAAACATTTTCCTGTACTAGGCCAAATAATAAATATCTCAGACTTTGAGAGAATATGGTCTATGTTGCAACTATGCAGCACTGCCAGTACATCACAAAAGCAGTCAAAGACCACATGTAAATGATGGGTGGTGCTATGTTCAAATAAAACTTTTTTTACAAAAATAGGGAGTGAGCCACAGTTTGTTCAAAATCTGAATTATCCATTGTAAGTTATGCTTAAGAAAATTAACAGAACTTTAAGTTCTAACACATGCCTAACCAAAATGTCATCTTTGTCAGTATAGATAGCCAAACAGTTTTCTGTCAAAATGTACCACAACATGGATACTAGACCACAGCTACAAAAGTAAGTAACTGGAAAGTTAAAGTGCTGGAAAGTTTATATGCTATACCTCAAATAGAGTTAATGCTGGTGCTCATGTTACTAGCAATAAGAGGACACCCTAGTTATATAGTAATAGAATGGGTAAAAGACAAGCAAGATATTGGTATACTTTTCCCTAAAATAAACTTAATAGATGTAGTTATGATTTGTTTTAACAAGACATAAATTAATAGATAATTACTTTATTTGCAAAATGAAATCAAAGCTGCTCTTAAAATCCCGTTGAATAGCAAGAATCTGTACTGCCTGTAAAATACATTGTTTCAATAAGACACTGTAAGTGTTTTCATTAAAGTTGAGAAGAATGGCAAAGAAGTCTACTAGCTCCACTCATCTGAAAGTTCCAGACAATCCAAAAGTAAGGAAAAGAAGAGGTATAAAATTCAGAAAGAAAAATCAACGTATCATTATTTGAATATGATATGATTGTCTATGAAGGGCCAACTTACACATCTCATAAAGGGTCATACTAAGTATTAGAATGCAAATATTAATAGCTTTTGTATATATAAGAAATTATGCTTTAGAAAAAGTAATTGGAGGGGCCGGCCCGGTGGTGCACTGCTGAAGTAAAGGAGATTATTTTTAGGGCTGTAAAATTATTCTATATGGTACTGTAGTGGTGGATACATGATGCTGCATTTATCAAAATCCTTACAGCACCTCAATGTATGCAAATTAAAAATACCAACCAGGAAGGTGGTAGATGCCAGAATGAAATGAGGGTGTGACAAAAGAATCTAGCTGTGTTACAGATAGGTAATATAACTTTAATCTAGGGGCAGGGGAAAAGAAGTACTGACCTAAGTAACTTTGAAAATGATTTAAACCATAAAACTAAAGACCAATGGAACTGTCCATTTCATTGCATTCTACTTGGAAGGTTGTTTTTCACAGAGTTATGGGTAACAATTCTGAAACCACTATACATGTGTGCTGGGATTTAACAAATAAGTAAATGGATGGTAGATGGTGAGAGCCAGGTTTCTCACTATAGGTTTGGAAATTCACAGATAAGCAGGAGGCTAAGTCTAGAATGAACCATGTGATGCTAGATTAGAGTTGGAGACATCAGTAGGACCTCATGTTTAGCTTAATAAAGATATGGATGGATAGATATAGATACAGATATGTATATGGACCTGGTCACACACATATATTTCCTTGTTCTGCCAGCTGAGAGAATCTAGATGCACTGATTCTCCAGTAAGCGAAAAGCACAACCAGCACTCAAATCTTGGTTCTTAATACCACCTTACAATAATAAGAACCAGGGATCCTTAGAGAAATGACTGGCTGTGGGGTTGGAAAAGGAATCTACAAGATGCACCTGGAGCTTCTTGTAGTCTCAGCAAGTAAAAAAGTGCTAAAAAACAAAATGATTGGGGAATGTCAAAGGGACACAGAAGTCAATTGAAAGAGCTCCCAATGGCCAAAATTAGAACCATTTGAACAACAAAATAAATAACATTGTACTGGATTATTACCCAAAGCACAAAATGAGCATCCATTCCCAGATTATCAAGGTCAATATTAAAAGTGAGAAGCCGCATTGATAGTATCTATGGTCATAACTTTAGTCTAATAATGAGAAAAGCTTAGACAAATTCTAACTAAGAAACATTCTACAAAATACCTGACCAGTACACTTAAAAACTGTCAGTTATCAAGAACAAGGAATGTTTGAGAAACTATCACACCCTGAAGAGCCTGTGGAAACATGACAAACAAATGTAATGTAGTATCCTGGATAGGATCCTGAAACAGAAAAAGGACATTGGTAAAACCTAAGAAAATCTGAATAAAGTATGGCCTTTAGTTAATAATAATAAATCAATATTGATTCATTAGTTGTGACAAATGTTAGCAATAGGTGACTGCAGGGTATACAGGAAATCTCTGTACTATCTTTGGAACTTTTCTATCTCTGTAGAACTATTCTAAAATAAAAAGTTTTTTTTTAAAAGATGAATATTTTATCTGATTTGTGAATAGATAAAACCTTTTTAAACATAATGCCAAAGGTCAGAACCTCTATAACTAAAAGATTAGCAGATTTGACCACATAAAAATTAATAAGTCATAACACAGTTAAAAGGCAAATTAATGGAGAAAAATTGTTTATTCTTTGGCCAAAAAAAAAAAAACCAACACAAAAATACTAATATATTTAACATGTAAAAAGTGCCTTTAAATCAATAAGATGACATTTTAAAGACAACCTCATGGACTAGCAATTCTCAAAAGAAATGCAGAAGTCCAATAAGTATAAGAAAAATATTCAATCTTACCAAATAAAGATATATAAGTAAAATCAAAATGTGCTAATACTGACAAAATTATTTTAAATAACAGTACCCTATGTAGGATATTGTTATTTGAGGGCAAATAACAATAGAGGACATGCAGAGGGCAAAAGGAAACAGGTATAGTAGTAGGTACAATTCCAGGTGAGAGGGAAATTCAGTATGTTTCCAGAAACAAAATTTGTTCAAACACACATGCACACACACACAAACAAACACATATGAACACACACACACACACACACCCATAAAGGCTTTAACACAGAAGTCCACTTACGGAAATTTATCATAAGGAGGTAATGAGGATACAAAAAATTATTTGTCAGTAAGGAACTCCAATAGTAGAGATTTGGTAAAAATCAGTTATAGTAAATAAAACATAAAACAAAGCAACTATTGAAAGTTGCTTTTAGATGATTTTTTTAAAGCAATATGACAATATTTATGATATGTAAGAAATAAAAGCAGTTACTTTTATTTTGAAAAATATCCATGCATAGGCAAAAGACTGAAAAAATACACATCAGGCAGTGGTTTCCCTGCAGTATGTTGGACTGGAGATGGAAGAAGATAGACTTTTTTTCCCCCTTATTTAAGACATATATTGTGTTTTTACAGCATCCATGTGTTACTTTATAATTTAAAAACTAATGAAGATGTTATTTTTACAAGTCCAGTTTTAAAAAAATTGCTGACTAAGAAATTCCAGTTTATATTTTGGAATATATAAGTATAGGTATACTGAAATTTTAAGAAGGCTGGAAAAATATACACCAAAATATTAACAATATTTATTGCTTATTATAGGGTTACTGGAGATTGTTTGGGTGCTTTTCTGAATTTTTGAATTAAAAAGAAAAACAGATTATAATAAAAATAGTTACTTATAAAATGTATATATACCAGAAAATGTAAAGTAATTAAAAGTCCTTCTAAAAATTTAATAACAATTCATAAGTATGCTGTTATTTCAAGATTCAGAGTGCTAAAACTATCCTTAGAATATTGAGCCTCATTTATTTTGTTTCATTCATTCACTTATTCAAGTATTTATTGAACAACCTCTAAATGAAGGACACTTTCCAAAAACAGAAAGGACACCTGAGATTAAAAAGAAGTATATAAAGTTTAGTAACCAAAGAAAGGCCCAGAGTAGGCAAAATTTTTTACAAAGTTTTTTTTTTTTGTCTTTTTGTCTTTTTCCGTGTCCGGCAACGGATCGCAACCCTCAGTGTTGGCCCCGCACCGGACCGGGGACCGGCAACGGGATCGCAACCCCCGGCGCTGCTCCCGCGCCTCGCTCAGCCAGTGAGCGGGAACCGGTCTGTATGTGGGATCCGAACCCTCGGGCGGGAGCGCCGCCGCGCTTCCCAAGCGGCGCACTATCCAGTGCGCCACCGGGCCGGCCCCTTTACAAAGTTTATAGAATATATTTTGAGGTCTTTCTAAAAGCTTTAAATTCTTGAAATCAAAGAATAGAAAACAAAAAGGTATTGAAAACATATTTAATTAAATAATAACTGAAAAATTCCTTAGTCTTGGGAAAGATGTGAACATCCAAATCCAGGAAGCTCAAAGGTTCCCAAATAGATTCAACCCATAAAGGTCCTCTCCAAGACACACTGTAGTCAAACTGTCAAAAGTTAAAGACAAAGAGAGAATCTTAAGAGAGAATTTTGTGTGTGTGCTTTTGTGTGTGTGTGTGTGTGTGTGTGTGTGTGTGTGACCGGTAAGGGGATCGCAACCCTTGGCATGGTGTCACCCACACAGCGCTCAGCCAATGAGCACACCGGCCATCCCTATATAGGATCCAAACCCACGGTGGGAGCACCACTGCGCTCCCAGCGCCGCACTCTCCTGAGTGAGCCACGGGGTCAGCCCTTAAGAGAGAATTTTTTAAATTTAAAAATTTTTTAAAAGACAAAAAGAATTTTAAGTGTCAAGTCACTTTTAAGGAAATCTTGGGCCAGCCCGGTGGCGCACTGGATAGTGCGCTGCTTGGGAAGCGCGGTGGCGCTCCCGCCCGAGGGTTCGGATCCCACATACAGACCGGTTCCCGCTCACTGGCTGAGCGAGGCGCGGGAGCAACACCGAGGGTTGCAATCCCGTTGCCGGTCCCGGTCCAGTACGGGGGCAACACTGAGGGTTGTGATCCGTTGCCGGACACGGAAAAAGACAAAAAAGACAAAAAAAAAAAAAAGGAAATCTTCATTAGACTAATGGCAGACTTCTTAGCCAAAACCTTAGAGACTGGGAGAAAATGGGATGATATATTCAAAGCACTGAAAGAAAAAAGAAAAAAACCCTGCCAGACAATATTATTGCACCCAGCAAAGCTATCCTTCAGAAATGAAGGAGAAATAAAGTCTTTCTCAGACAAGCAAAAATTAAGAGAATTCATCACCACCAGTTTAGCCTTATTGGAAATGCTTAGGGAAGTCCTACATCTAGAAGAGAAAGAACCATAACAACAATCATGAAAACACCTGAAAATATAAAACTTCCTGGTAGAATAGATACACAAATTAGAAAGAGAAAGGAATCAAACTTTATTAATACAGAAAAAAACCTCTAAACAACAAGGATAGACAATAAGAAAGAAAGGAACAAAGGATACACAAAATAATCAACCAACAAGATGACAGGACTAAGGCCTCCCATATCAATAATAAATTTGAATTTAAACCGATTAAATGCCACAATAAGAAGACATAGTCTGGCTGAATTAATTAAAAAATCATGACTTATTCCTACATACATACCTTACCTACAAAGACATATGTAGACCGAAAATGAAGGGATAGAAAACAAAAGTGAGCAGAGGTAGCTATACTTATATCAGATAAAACAGACTTTAAATCAAAACCTGTACTAAGAGACAAGGAAGGGTATTATATAATGATAAAGAGATCAATACAGCTAGAGGATATAATAGTTATAAATATATATGCACCCAACACTGGAGTACCCAGATTTATAAAGCAAGTATTATCAGTTCCAAAGAAAGAGATAGATGACAATACAATAATAAATGAGAACTTTAACACCTCATTCTCAGCATTGACAGATCATTGAGACAGAACATCAACAAAGAAATACTGGATTTAAATGGTCCCACAGACTAGATGGACCTAACAGAAATGTACAGAACATTTCATCCAACAGCTGCAAAATACACATTCTTTTCATCAACACATGGAACATTCTGAAATATTGACCATATAAACTAGTCCCAACAAGTTCAAAAAATTGAAATGTTATCAAGTATTTTTTACCATAATGGAATAAAACTAGAAATCAATAACAAGAACTTTTAAAACTACATAAATACATTTAAATTAAATAATTTGCTCCTGAATGACCAATGGGTCAAAGAAGAAACTAAAAAGGAAGTAAAAAAATTCCTTGAAATGAATGAAGAAAGAAACACAATATACCAAAACCTATGGGATACAGCCAAGGCAGTATTAGGAAAGCTTATAGCAATAACTGCCTACACCAAAAAAAAAAAAAAAAAAAAAAAAAAAAAAAAGATTTCAAACAAGCAGCCTAACAATGCACCAGAAGGAATTAAAAAGGAAAGAACAACTCAAACCCAAAATAAATAGAAGAAAAGAAATAATAAAAACCAGAGCAGAAATAAATGAAATTGAGGCTAAAAATACAATAGAAATGATCAATTGAAGGAAAAGATGGTTTAAAAAAAAAAATTGAGAAAACATTAGCCAGACTAACCAATAGAAAAGGAGAAAAGACCCAAATAAATAAAATCAGAAATACAAAGGAAACATTACAACTACCAACAAAACACAAAGGATCTTTACAGACTATTATGAACAACTATACACCAATAAATTTAAAAACTTAGAGTAAATGGCTAAATTCCTGGACACATATGACATACCTAGACTGAACCAAGAAGAAATAGAAAACCTGAATAGACTAATAACAAATAACAAGATTGAATCAGCAATAAAAAGTCTCCCAACAAAGAAAACCCCAGGACCAGATGGTTTTACTGCTGAATTTTACCGTGTAAAGAACTAATACCAATACTTCTTAAAGTACATTAAATAACTGAAGTGGACAGAATTCTTCCAAACTCATACTATGAGTACAGCATTATCCTGATACAAAATCAAGACAAGGACACAACAAAAAAAGAAAACTACAAGCCAATATTCCTGATGAACATAGATGCAAAAATCCTCAATAAAATACTAGCAAACAGAATCCCACAGCATATCAAAAAAATTATACACCATGACCAAGTGGGATTTATCCCAGTGATGTAGGGATGGCTTATCATACACAAATTAATACACTTAATACATCATGACAACAGAATGAAAGAAAAAAAAACATATAATAACCTCAATAGATACAGAAAAAGCATTTGATAAAATCAACATTCTTTCATGATAAAACCTTTCAACACACCAGGTACAGAAAGAACATACCTGAACACAATAAAAGCCATGTATGATAAACCCACAGCCAACATTATACTAAACAGGGAAAAATCAGATTTTCCCCTAAGAATTGGAACAAGACAAGGATGCCCACTCTCACCACCCTTATTCAGTACAATACTGGAAGTCCTAGCCAGAGCAAATAGGCAAGAGAAAGAAATAAAGGAAATCCAAATTTGAAAGAAGGAATTCAAATTGTCCTTGTTTGCAGATGACATGATTTTATATAGAGAGAAATCTAAAGACACTACCAAAAAACTCCTAGACCATATAAACAAATTCAGTAAAGTTGCAAGATACAGAATCAACATTAAAAATCAGTAGCATTTTTATACATCAACAAGGAACAAGCGGAAAAAAAGAAATCAAGAAAGCAATCCTATTTAAAATGACAACAACAAAAAAGTAAAATACCTAGGAATAAATTTTAAAATCTTTACAAGGAAAATTGAAAAACACTGATTAAAGAAATTAAAGAAGATACAAAGAAAACAAAATGGAAAGACATTCCATGTTCATGGATTAGAAGAAATAATATTGTCAAAATGACTATTCTACCCAAAGTGATATACACATTCAATGCAATTTCCATTAAACTACCAATGACATACTTCACAGAAATTTAAAAAAAAACAACAACAATCCAAGCATTTATATGGAACAACAAAAGACCGTGAATAGCCAAAGCAATCCTAAGCAAAAAGAACAAAGCAGTAAGCATCATACTTCCTGACTTCAAAATATACTGCAAAGCTATGGTCATCAAAACAGCATGGTACTGGCACAAAACAGACACATAGAACAATGGAACGGAATAGAGAATTTGGAAATAAATTCATGCACCTACAGCCAACTGATTTTTGACAAAGGAGCCAAGAACATACAATGGGAAAAGGACAGTCTCTGACAAATGGTGCTGGGAAAACTGGAGATCCATGTGTAAAAGAATGAATGTAGTCCCCTATCTCTCACCATATGTCAAAATTGACTCAAAAATGGATCAAAAACTTAAAAGTAAGACCTGAAACTATAAAACTTGTAGAATAAAACAGGGAAAATACTTCAAGACATGGGACTGGGCAAATATTTTATGAATAAGACTTCTGAAGCACAGGCAACAGAAGCAAAAATAAACAAATGGGATTATATCAAACTAAAAACTTCTGCACAGAAAAGGAAAGAATCAACAGAGTGAAGCGACACCTATAGAATGGGAGAAAATATCTGCAAACTATGTATTTGACAAGGGATTAATATCCAGAATATACAAAGAACTCAAACAGCTAAAAAAATAAAAATCCAATTAAAAAAATGGACAAATGAGCTGAACAGACATTTCTCAAAAAAAGACATACAAATGGCCAACAGGTATATGGAAAAATGCTCAGCATTACTAATCAATAGAGAAATGCAAATCAAAATCACAATGAGATATCCCCTTACACCAGTTAGAATGGATATTATCAAAAAGACAAAAAATAACAAATGTTGGCAACGATGTGAAGCAAGGGGAACTCATATATTGTTGGTGGGAATGTATATTAGCACAGACACTATGAAAAACAGTATGGAAGTTTCTCAAAAAACTACAGATAGACCTGCCATACTAACCTGAGAAACTCATTCTACCCTGACAAACTGTGTCCTCAAAATAACCAGTGGCAGTATATATCCAAAGGAATGGAAATCAACATGTTGAGGGTATACCTGCATTCCAATGTTTATTGTGGATCTATTCACAATAGCCAAGATTTGGAACCAACCTAAATGTCCATCAATGGATGACCAGATAAAGAAAATGTGGCAAATATACACAATGGAATACTACTCAGTCATAAAAAAGAATGAAATTCTGCCATTCATGGCCACATGGATGAGCTTGGAGAAAATTACATTAAGTGAAATAAGCCAGGCATAGAAAGAGAAATACCACATTTTCTCACTCATGTGGAAGCTAAAAAAGGTGATCTCATAGAAGTAGAGAGTAGAGTAGTGTTTACTACAGACTGGTAAAGACAGGGGAAAGGAAGGATCTGGACAGACTGGTCAATGGATACCAAATTGTAGAGAGATAAGAACAATAAGATCTAGTGTTCTGTAGCAATATAGAGAGATGACAGTCAATGACAAATTACTGTATAAACTTAAGTAGCTAGTTGAGAGGATGTTGAATGTTCCCAACACAAAGAGGTGACAAATATTTGAGGTGATGCATGTGCTACGTACCCTAATATGATCATTGCACCCTGTATAAATGCACCCAAATGTTATATTGTACTCTCGGAATATGTACAATTTTCATGGGTCAAATAAAGAAAAATAAATTTAAAAATACATTCACAGACAGAAGTAGATTAGCGGTTACCAGAGACTGAGGGAAAGGAATAATAAGAAGTTATGGGTAAAGAGTTTATGTTTAGGATGATGAAAAAGTTCTAGAAAGAGATGGAGGTAGTGGTTACATAGCATTGTGAATGTAATTAATTCCATGCAATTGTATGTTTAAAAATACTTAAGTTATACATATTTTCCCACAATAAAAAAAAATTTCTCCTCACATCTCTAGCTTTTGTGGTTATGGGTAGAGGTAGGATGGATAAGCTCATTCTACCCTGAGAAGCTGTGCCCTCAAAATGACCAGAGGTAAGGTCTTGTGATCGGTCTAATGGTATTCAGTAACAGATGTGCCTAAAAGAACCAAAGTAAAAATGCATTTAAACTCTGACCTTTTTTTAGGTCTTATAGAATACATTCTGGAAATGAACTTGAAGAAAACATACGGTCTAAAATGTGTCCTTCAAGGAAACCGAAATACCGCACGTTCTCACTCATTAACTGGCTGGTGGTGGGGGAAGGAGGAAGAGAGGGAAGGAGGGAAGAAGGAAGGAATGAAGGAAAGAAAGAGAAGACCATGACAATACGCTGAACTTTCAGAAGGAGAGAACAAACCTCAGAATGCTAGAGATGAGGGGGAAGGAGGGAGGGGGTTTGGGAAGTGATAGGTCGGGCAAAAGGCGTAAAGAAATATCATGATTTGTAAGAATGAATGTTAATTATAAATAAAAATTTAAAATAAAAAAATAAAGTGGTGAGAAAAAGATAATAAATAAAGAATAAAGTGTCTTTAACTTGAATAAGGAAATAACATACTGGAAGAAAAAGGGGGGGGGGGGGTAGGGCCTGTAGCACAAACACAAATTATCATGTCAGGGGACCCAAATGGGACATCAAAGTGAATGTTAAATTCACCTAGGAAAACTATCCTAAAAGACCCAAAAGCCAAATGTGACATCAACACGCCCCCCTAATAGTTGGTGATAAATCTATGGCTGGACATTAAATGATGACATGCCTAACTTATACCATGCACGTCTGTTTGCAAAGCACATAAAAGAAACCTGGGAATGTATCACATGTGACCCCAAATGTACACTAAATGCTGGGCAACTCTTTTCATTTATATTTTTTAGTTAAAAGAAATAATCATAACATTAGTTTTATTGATCTAAACAGATGAACTGAACAGGGGGAAAAAAAGACATTTTATTCTTTCCATTTAATATTTCTCCAAGTATCTGAGACTTTTTCTGGTGCCCTTTCTTATTCTCTTCCTCATCCTCAGGAAACATTACTGATGGCCTATTTCTGCAGAGAAGAAACCCAGCAGACCTACAGAAGGCTTGCTGGAGCTCGAAGCAAGAGCTCAACCAAGAAAAAATTGGAAAATGGGGACAGAGCATCATGTCCTGTTGTTTACATGCCCATTCTGGGAGTTTCAATAAGACCAACACAGAGATTGTGAGCCTATTAATTATTTATGTCTAACAACTGGGAACTTCGTAGTTGGGTGGAACAGGGTACTAAGGTTTCTTGTACCAGCCCATTTCCCACATGCTCCTTCTCTACTCTTCAGTGCCTCCTGGTAACTAAGCTATTGTATTGTTCAGTGGAGCTTAAACAAACACTTTGTGTTCTTTTTTTTTTTTGTCTTTTTCCGTGTCCGGCAACGGATCGCAACCCTCAGTGTCGCCCCCGTACCGGACCGGGACCGGCAACGGGATTGCAACCCTCGGTGTTGCTCCCGCGCCTCGCTCAGCCAGTGAGCGGGAACCGGTCTGTATGTGGGATCCGAACCCTCGGCGGGAGCGCCGCCGCACTTCCCAAGCGGCGCACTAGCGCATGCGCCACCGGGCCGGCCCTGTGTTCTTGACACTGTTTTCACCAAACATACCGTGATCGATTTAGAATTAGCATCTTGAAAATATTGGCTTTAGAAGTGGGCACAGAAAAATTGTCTGCCCATATTTTCTAAAAGAATTATCAAGGAAATTGTATATTAATGCTCAGGAAGGACACCATATTTTTAAATATTTTATTAGTAGTAGAGTTGTTCTGATAAGTTCCACGTCTTTGGTTTGTACAATTATTTATCCATTTATTCAATGAGTAATTTATCAAGTGATTAACATGTTCAGTTACCCTAGTGAGAGTTAATGGGGACTTTCTGGAAGTGGAGCTATAGAAAGCAGAGTAAATTCAAGTGACATTAAGGAGTTAGAATTGGCAGGACTATAGACAGAGAAAAGAGGAATGCCAGACAGGAGTACCGTACTTCTAAACTTTTGGATTTTGTGTTTTCTATCCATATGATGGGAATTAGATCTACCTGACCATCTACGTTACATAAAGATGAATACAAAGTAAAGTCAAATGTGAATTAATTTATCTGATTACTTTCTTCAATAGGAGAAGAACAGAGAAATTTTTAGAACAAATTGCATTGCTTTGGGGCCCAACACTGTGGTTAGGGGAAGAGTTCATAGCTGTGGGCAGCTGGGAAGGCAAGACAAGTGTCCCTATAATAGAGGTGAATGAAGATATTGGGGAGATAATGCAGAAAAAGAGAGTAGGATGAGTCTCAAGACATATCTTGCATAGTTTTAAATTATCCCTAAGACTTGCCCAGTGGAGATGGCAGTTGCATACAGCAGATTTAAGAATACTTTGGCCAAAAACAATTGTGTTGATATGGTGATTTGCTTTGAAAATAATATCTCTAGTTACTAGTTTGTTGACTCAATAATATTGGTTCATAGTGTAGCTATTTCTTTTTTTTCCATTTTTATATCTTTAAAATTTTTATATTTTATATATTTCAAAGCTAGTTCTCACTTTTAAAATTTGAGTTACTTTTAAATAAGTGTTTTTTTTTCCCCTATGGCTTCAAACTTGAAGAATAAAGGAGTTAAATGTATTAGAGGCAATTGTGTATGATAATAATGATGATGAGGGTTAAAATTTATTGAGCACTTATTATGTGTCAGAGATTCTTTGAAGAGTTTTACTAATTACTAATTTAATCTTTACAACAACTCCATGAGGCAATTACTATTATTATTTTAAAGATAAGCAAACTAAAGCATAGAAAAGTAAAGTATCTTGCCCTACAGCCAATCCTCTTCACTTTTAAACAAAATCATAACTACACTGGAGGAGTTTCACCAGAAAAAGTCAGTGCATTGGTATTAAATAAGTGTGTGTTGAATTAATGAATGTCACTGACACTTGACACTCTCATGTGACATCTTACCCTTACTAATAACAAAAAGCCATTTTAATGAAGCATTCCATTTGCTTTTATATTCGGTCCCCAAGAACCCTGTGAGGTTAATGGGTAGAGGAAATTTAGGCTCTACAGGAGAGTAAACAGAACAGAACAGTCTGCTGACTCTTCTGCTGTGTTCTTCCTAATGTATAAATCATTTTTTCCTAAAGATATAAACTTTACCTTCTGGTATCTACCTACTTTATTCCAATTCCTTAATAGCTATAAGTGGCCTCTATCAACATTAATGGTTATTACTCCCTGTTGATGATATAGAATGTACAGCCAGGTTCTCAAACTTAAAAAGTAGTACTAACTTCCTGGACTGTACACAAAACCTCCATGAAAAATCTCCAGGAAAAGCAGCCATGAAAACAAACAAATGTCAGACACCTTTTAAAAGTCCAAATCACTAGAGAAGAGTTTAATGATATTACTTGTATTCTACAAAAAAATGGAAAACTATTTTGCCTTTGCAAATGATGCCATTGCTGCTTTGGAGTAGAAATTGGTGCATCCTTCATGGAGGGAAATTTGACAGTATCTATCAAAATCACAATACTTATACCCATTCATCCAGAAATGCTACCTCTGGGATTTGTTCCTAAAGGTATACTCTCACTCTCACATAGGTATAAAAATATTTAGGTACAGATGTTTGTTGCAGCACTGCTTTGAGTTGAAAATGTTGGAAATCACCTAATAATACAGGTTTGGATAAATTAATTATAATACATCTAAACAATTTAATACTATATAGCCAAAAAAATAATTAATAATAAGGTAGTTCTGCATATACTGGTAAAGTAAGACTGCTCCCAAGATATCAGTAAAAAGCAACATGCAGGACAATTTGTATTGTATGCTGCCTGTCTTATTAAGAAAAAGAAAAAAGAAAAGATGAGGAAAAATACAGAAGAAGAGGAAGAGGAAAAGACAGCGAAGGAGAAATCTATGAACTGCTTATATATGAATGGAGAATTTGGGAAGGATACATGAGAAAGTAATAGCTGGGATTGCCTTTGAGGAAGGGTATTGAATGGCTAAGAGGCAGGAGTGGGAGGAGGACATACTTGTGTCAGTTTGGGTCCTCCCAGAAGAAACTGCCAAAATGAAGTTAGAAGTACAAGAATTTTATTGGGAAAAACATTTGTGAAAGATAAAAGAGAGAGGAATTAGGAGTAGGCAAAGAGAGTCCTCCAACAGCAATGCTGGTTTGACACATGGGAAAGTAGAGAAGAAAGGAAGAAGGACAGGGTGAGAAGAGCTTTGCAGTGTAGTGCAGCTCTGAGAAGTTTCCAGCCAGGCCAATAGGGAATCAGAGCCAACGAGTACCCATTAGAGGAGTCCCATATCAGGCAGAATGTCCTTCTCCCACACCCTCTTCATGTTCAGTGGCTTTACAGTGTAGCCTCAGCATAAACTCTGGCAGATCCTGAAAGTGTGGCAGCTGGAGGATGTCAGCTAACCCTGCACCGCACAGCAGCTCTTACAGGGAGCTTCCAGTGGCACACCTCTGTGGCTACCAAAATACCCTTTATACACTGCTATATGTTGAATAATTTTATAGAAATGCTATTGAACAATGCTTAATGACATGGTGCATTTTATAGCAATAATGTTAAGCTGAAGAAAGATTTTAAAAAATAATATATACAGTACAATTTCAGTCTTTAAAAAAATACCATCCTTTCATATCATGATACATAGCAATGCATAATCCCCCAAAGATTGAGAGTATAGACAGCCTTCCTTATCTGTGTGTTCTGCATTTGTGAATTCAACCAACTGCTGATTGAAAATATTCAGAAAAAAATTGTCTGTACTGAACATGCACAGCCTTTTTCTTGGTCGTTATTTCCTAAACAATACAGTATAACAACTATTTACATAGCATTGATATTGTGTTAGGTATTATAAGTAATCTAGACATTATTATGTCTATGGGAGGATGGGGGTGGGTTATATGCAAATACTATGCTGTTTTATATTAGGCACATGAGCATCTGTGGATTTTGGTAACCACTGGGGTTCTGGAACCATTTCCTATGGATTCTGAGGGATGATAATATATGCAAAAAATATTACTAATTATTACAGCTAAATATTGAAAATAAAAGTTATTTTCATCTTTTTTCTTTGTGCTTTCCAATTTTTTTTTTTTTTTTTTTACACTGAAGATAAAGCAATTTTTTTTTTTCCCTCAAAGAAGCTCCAAAATAGGAGGAAAACTATCTGGCGATTTCAAAACTATTTTTCACCCTTCTTATTTTTTCAGTGACTCAGGGAACTCCAGAAGTAAGAAATTTTATATCCTAAGGACAGGCTCTATGTTCACTCTCTTGATAGTTTACAATGAATTAGACATGCAAGCATGTAAGTCAATTAAACAACATGCAGTGCTCAGAGGTATAGACCCTACTCAAGTTGTTCTGTGTCTACAAGAGGATCTCTTATAACTGATGAGCTCCACAATACAAGATCGACATGCATGTGTTTCCAAAGGAAGAGTGAGAAGCATGACAATGCAAAGCAAAACTACAGAACTGCCTCTCCAGCACCAGCCGAGAAGACATGCTGTAAGAGCCTCCAATACCCTTGTCAGTGTCTACAGGCATAGTGTTATATGTGATACTAGCTTCAGTGGAACCTATATTCTGTCATAAAAGAATCGTTTGCATGCATGTCTTATTCTGGTGGTTAGTGTGTGAGTTCCTTTAAGGCTGAGGAACTGTTCAACATTTGTATTATTACAGTACCTTGTGATAATATAAATGTTGACATTTACTGAGAGCTTAGAGTTACCAGGCACTACACTGTGATAGGATCCTACATATAATATCTCGTTTAATCTTCACAACGACCCAGGAAATATGAACTATAACTATCCCATTTACAGATAAGAAAACTGACAACCACAGATATTACTTAACTTGCTCCAGATCATAGGGCTGGGAAGTGGTGAAGCCAGTATTCCAAGCCCATATTCTAAGCGGTGTTAGTTGGTGTTAGTTGGCATTTAGTCAATATTTGCAGTTAAGAACCCAAGTTTTATAGATCAAGGGTTGGCAGAGTATGGCCCATTGGCCAAATACAACCCACGGCCTGTTTTTGTATGACCCACAAGCTAATAATGGTTTTTACATGTTTAAATGATTGGTGGGGGAGGGAGAACAATATTTTGTGACACATGAGAATTATATGAGATCCTAATTTTAGTGTGTTTTATGAGTACTCTGCTCCCTCATTCATGTACATATTGTCTAAGATGGTTTTCACACTAGCATGACAGAGTAGTTGCAGCAGAGACAGTATGGCTTGCATATTTATTATCTGTCCCTTTACCAAAAATCTTTACGGATTGCTGTTAGAAATGAAAGCTTTATCCTAGTATTTCCTTAGAATAAATGAGAGGGCTTTTTTATAAATCAGACTGAGGGGGCTCCAGACCTACAAAGTTAGATTTCCAAAATATGAGGTTCAAGAATCCATGTTTTTAAACATTCCCCCAGGTGATTCATATGATCAGCCAAGTTTGGGAGTCACAGCCAGGAAGTACTTTGGCCTTGGGCAGTTTTGATTCCTGCTGAGTAAACAAGGGGTGGGTGGGGCACATGAGACCCCTCCATGCTCCAGAATAAACCACCCTCCAATCCCTGACATGACAGAAACTGGGCGAGATGAAAGCACTCAGGAATCAACAGGATTAAAGAGAGACAGGCCCCTTTTCAGTGCTTGCACATAGTTCATTAGAAATAACACTTCCGAAGAGGGGGAAGTGACTCTGTGGAAGGATCTAGTTATCAAGTTCAAGGGTAACATGCACAACCTGCTTGTCTCCGGAGAAGAGCTGCCTCCGCTCGGCACAGGGCAGCTGACAGACATCCTCAGCACTCAATCCCCTCCCACTGTTAACAGCGCAACATTGAGAAGGCACATGAACCTGCTTCAAGCCAAGCATGTTAAATGAATACTCCAGTCCCAGGCTCCAATGTCCATTCTTCAGACTTTATTACCTGGTTTTTGCTTCCACCCTCACACTGAAATTAAGCCCACAAAGCTCACCAAAGATGTCTTTGTTACTAAATCCAAGAACTGCTTTTTAGCTTTCATGTTCCCCTGGAATGCCTAATATCAGTCTTTTTCCTACTTGCTAAACATTTTCTTCTTCTGAGGTTTCTGCTCATGTCACTCTTGGGTCTTCTCTATCCTTCTAGCCACATCTGCCCAGACTCCTTCAAGGCCCTCACCATCTGCTTACATGATAGTTCTTCCCACATTCCATAATGGGACCTTTTTTTTGCCAACAGACTTCCCGGAAAATGTGTGACTTCAACTCTCTCCTACTATTTTAAAATCCCTGTCTCCAGCCCAGGTTTTACCCCTAAGTGCCATATGGAGCAGTGGTTAGAGGTCAGTGTCTCTGGAGCCAGAACACTCCTGGTTCTACTACCTACTTGCTGTGTGATCTTGAGCAAGTCACTTAGCCTCTGTGTCTGTTTCCTCCTCTCTAAATGAGAGTAGCAACAGTTTGCACTTCATAGACATGTGGGGATTACACTTTTTTGCAGTGGTTCTCAACCAGGGCAATTTTACCCCCATGGGACATTTGGAGACATTTCTGGTTTTAACAACTGGGCAAGTACTACTGGCATCTAGTGGGTAGAGAACAAGGATGCTGCTAACCATTCTACAATGCGAAGGACAGTCCCCCCCCCCACCCCAAGATGAGGGGGCTTGTCTGGGCCAGAGCATCAATAGTGCTGAGGTTGAGAAATGCTGATTTACAGATACAGGTATCAGGAAATGATCTGGCAGCTAGTACGTAGTATGTGCACATTAGTCACTATTGTTTTTATGTCCAAGCATACCGGCATTGCCATCAGAATGTCCAACAGTATCTCAAACTCAGCAATGGCAAAACTAAACTCATTCTCCCCACTTGCTTTAATGCACTTCCTGCTGGGCCAACCATCCACCCAGCCGCTCAAGTCAGAAAACCTTTTCTTCTCTCTCACCCTGATCTTAGCTAGCCACAAAGACCTGTGGATTTTACCACCTCTGCATAGTTCTCAAATCCATTCCCTGTATCTTCTTTCCCAAAACCACTGCCTTGACTCAGACATTGATCCTTTTCACCTGGATACAGCTACACCTGTCTCCCTTCTTGCAGGCTGCATTCCCTCCAGTCCATTCCCCCACACAGCAGCCAGAATGATCTTTAGAGCAAAGATTCCTAAACAGGCTTACCCCTGATATTTGTAGGGTTGGGGAAAGAATACAAGTAGATATGCCTAGTCCACTGATGTCTGTTCTCTTAGGACCCAACTCCTTCCCACACTAAGAACTCTATACACACATTCCCTCTCTCTCTCTCTCTCTCTCTCTCTCTCTCTCTCTCTCTCTCTCACACACACACACACACACACACACACACACACACACACACGAACACACACACACTTAAAAAGTCCCCAAGCCACTCAGGCATAGGTACATGTATACCAGCGGTAGCCACCCTTGAGGTGGGCTCAGTGCTGTTTTGGCAGGGAATTTCAGGGTCCTGAATATACAGAATATGGTCCAAAATGGGGAGAGACTAGCTCTAGATGGGCATGTCCACCTGTCCTACAGACTTCTTGCCTTTGGGGGTGGGATATAGCCCCAAGAACCTCAGTTCTGAGGGTAATGCTGATTAATGTCATTGCCCTATATGAACCAACACCTCCCCTAGTGTTTTCAGAAAGAGCGTTAACAGAGCCACCACATATGGCTGTGCAGGTATTTCACTGCACAAGGGTGGGGTTGAAATGACACATATTTTCTGCTAGCCAAGCTGTGAGCACTGGAGAAAGGCTGTGTCCCTGGAGGAAAGATCACATTTTTGTAATTTCATATACATGAAGTCTGGTATCTTTATCAAGGCATGTGAGCCTTTTATGATCCGGCCTCAGCCTATCTCTCCAAGCTCATCTATAGCCACTCCCTTACCCTTTACTCTGAGTTCCAGTTAAATTGACCCTTGGATTCTCTCACATATACCACGCTCTCCCTGTCCCCAAGCCTTTGTGTTTGCTGCCAACATGCCTGTCCCTACCCCTGCCTTATTTAGCTTGGAGACTCAGCTCAGGGGTTACTTCCATCCAGAAGCCAGCTGCTGCTAGTTCCATGGCCCCCTGCAGGGCTTCCATTTGTCACATTGTTGTATATTTTATTTCTCCCACTAGATAGCAATTTCTTGAGATATTTGTGTCTTAATCATCTTTGATGCCTAGGATGGTATGTTGCCTTTAGGAGATTCTCCATAAATACTTTGGGGATGAATGAGTAAATGTAGATTGCAGAACATATTGTCATACTCTGATGATGGTGATGGTGATGATGATGATGGCAGCAACACATACTGAGTCCTGATAGAATTTAGATATGATGTCCCTTCCAAAGCTCATGTCGAACTCTGATCCCCAATGTGGCAGTATTGGGAACTGTTTGGGTCATGGGGGGTGTATCTCTAATGAACAGATTAATGCCCTCCCAGGGTGGGGGGTAGTGAGTGAGTTCTCGCTATGTTAGTTCTCACGAGAGCTGGTTATTTAAAGGACCCTGGCACCTGCCCTCTCTCTCTTGCTTCCTCTCGCAATGTTGTATTGCAACTGCTGGCTGCCTGCCACCTTCCACCATAAGTAGAACCAGCCTGAGGCTAGCACCCAGATGCAACTGTGCCAGAATCCTGAGCTAAATAAATGCCTTTTCTTTGTAAATTACCCAGTCTCAGGTATTATGTTATAGCAACACAAAAATGGACTAATACAGGTCCTTACTTTTCCAGGCACTGTTTTAAGTGCTTTACATATTTTAACTCATTTAATCATTATCATACTATATAGCCACTATTTTTTTTCCAATGAGAAAACAGGCACAGGGATGATGAGTTACTTGCCCAAAGTTCACACAGCTAGTAAGCAACAAAGTATAATTTGAACCCCCCCCCCATATTCATCCCTTTCCAGAGCCCACCCATTTAATCAATATGTTAATATATTATACCGCCTCTCATGAAGGGGCAAAAATTCTGAACAAGTGAAAACCTGTGAATTTGAAGAGAACTATGAGACCAATATTGCAGCCCAAATGTAGGCTCAACTTGCTGGGTGTTTTGGGAGCAAATCATTTTAAATCAGTGCACCTTTCAAAAGTAAAGAAGGAGACCAGTAAACTCTCTATTTCCTCTCAGAAGGAATTCAAGCCTCTTTTTATCTGGTCAGTTGCTCGGCCATGCATAGTCAATGAGACAGCTGTGTGGCAGGGGCTGGCAAGTAGGAGGACCATAAAATGTAGCAACACATCCAAAGTGCAGTCCTCCTCCCCCAACAAATGAACATCATCATCACTGTAAACACAAGAAACCTACAGATTGGATATAAGCCAACCTAAAATCATGTATTTGGAAGAAATGTCATCTAAAAACTGAAACACTGGGACCCAATGCCACCATCTCACTTCGTAAGCAGGGGAATGTTTAAACACAGAACTCTGAGGATGGAATGAATAATCCTGATGAGTTAAACCTGCCCTCATGGGAGTTGAAACCTTTTCCAGAAAAGAAAAGCAGCAGCCCAAAATGATAAACCATGCTCACTTTGCAATTTTGCCTAGGGTCTTTAAGGCGGAAACCATCTGTGTGGCTCTGAGGATGGGGCTGGTCCCCAGACAGGGATTTAGGAGACTGGAACCCACTTATCTGGTTATCTCATAGATAACCCAGTGCGGCTCCAACCCCGTATTTGGGAACCATGATAAGGCTGTAACTTCTGTTTATTTCCCTCCCATATCCATCATCCGCACATGATTTACTCTGACTTGTTTTTCAACAGAGATGATAATTAATTTTTGCCAATGGGCTAACCACCTTCTTCTCTTGCCCAAGTCTCATTCAGCCAAGGGACACAAGAGAGAACCTTGTGCCAGGTACCGTGCCCTTGTATATATGCACCTTCTGGCCTTGTTAACTCTCTGTGGCTTCCTAGTAGAACAGATACCATGCCTGCACACAGCGATGAAACCTACAAGTAGCTTGGGAAACACTTACCAAACAAACTAACCAAACTCCCCCCTCTTGGAAAATTGCCCTGGGTATCACTCCCACCCACCCTCCTTTCTTCCCCACCCCTAAGTTTTTTCTTCTGCTGCTGTAGCCCCACAAATAAATAACTTGAGACTTACACTTAAGCACCTGTGGTGACTGGGTGAACTGTTAATTATGAAATTTGGATATACCATCTGGGTTAACATTTGGCTGAGGACAGCTGAAGCTTTCAGAGCTTCTGAGAAAAACTATGAATATTTTTTCTATTAATTATTGTACTATTTCCCCCAGCTGGCATTTCCTTGTCTCTCCTCTTTGCCTATTCAAATCCTAGCACTCTTCCAAGGTTCCGCCAAGTCCCTCCTTCCCCAGTGTGCTTGCTCTGACTTTCTGGCCCACATTATGAATCCCAGTCACATTTATGGTCAGTATCCAAAAGTTTATCCCTTAATTGTCTTTTAATTGTTTCACATATATTAATTCAGACTCCTGAATGCAGGGGCCATGTAGTACCTTCTACTCCTTTTTATCTGATACTTGCACAGCACACTGAATAAAAATTCTTTTAGCACTGAATTTCACATATTTCAGGACATTAATATTGAATTATCATTCTCTTAAGGGCAGGAATAAGAACTTGTCACTCTTTGTGAGTGTCCCACTTCCAACCAAATTGTCTGACCCTCTAGTAGGCACTCAACCATTTGAAGAATGAATAAACCACATGTAAATACTCCAGAGACCTGGAATGTGCTTTTCTGCTGAACTATACAATGTTACAACAGGAAGACCTTTGAAATAATCTAGTCGAAGCCTTTCTTTTTACAGAAAAAAAAGAAAGAAACAAAAGAAACAAACCGAGGTTTAAGGAGGCTAGGTGATTTTCCAAGAATGGAAAGCTCCATTTCCAAGAATGGAGCAGCCGGTGAATGACAGAAACAAGGTCTTCCTTTTCTCTGTTCTGTGCTCTGTCCAAGCAAGCACCCAAGCCTTAGTTCTACTGCTACACTTGGGCATGTCATTCCTGGCTTCCTGATCCTCAAGTGCTCTCCCTTGACTGGCTAATTGCAATTACACACAGAGGCCTAACCACAGGTTATTGAATCCTTTTGAGTGCCTTCAGTGATTATGATTTTCTTCCAGAATCTATAGCCAGAATGGCTCCCCAAGACCCCAGGGCATCCTTTCAGAAATTACTCGAGATAGGCTTGGTTGTATATTTGTTTCTACCAAACTGTAATTGTTCCTTTGGTCTTTGATTTTTGCAGACATCATTATGCAGTTACCATTACACTTCTAGCCTGAAGAGCTGGCCACACAACTCTCCTCAGAACAGCCGCCAAGTTTGCCAGTGGTGCTATTTTCTAGGCTGAGGCGAGCAGGGTAGCATTGCTCTCTTTTAGGAACTAGAATTGCTCTTTTTTTTTTTCCTTTTAAGCTTGAGTTAAAGGGCTTTCCTCACATTTAAATTAGTACTAAAACCAGAACCCTCCAGCCAGAATGCTATCACATTTGTGGACCTGCCATTTCCCTCAGTGCTCCGTTTATCAGAATCAGGAAGGTTAAAGGGAAGCTGTCGGTGTGGCTGCCCAGGGAGGTCACTGCGACATGTCAAATGTTTGATGGGATTGCAATTTAACCTCTTGCTTTTTGACGCTCTGATTTCAGGTGCCAGGCGCTTTGGAGCTTTTGCCTACAAATTACGCATACACTATTCTCCAAGAGTATTGTTTGTTTGACTTTGAGTCTTTCATCAACTTGGAATGAAACACAGACAGGAGTGATTGAAGGAGTTCTCAAGAAAGAGGCAGCAATGGTAAATGCCTTTCTAAACACTTCCAATGATCTAAGCCTTCTGACAGGACCGGCCCTTGGCAAAATTGCAGTGCTCACCTCCCTATGAAAGGCATTCACCTACTTTGGGGGCCCCTTCCACGCCAGGCAGCCAGATCAGTGGCTCCTTGGATGTCCTGGTTTCTTAATGTGCTATTTACCACAACATATTCCACTAAGAAACACCCTGAACATTGCACTTGTCCGCCCCTTCCTCACTGCCTAAATCAAACTTCACCCGTGTCATCCCTTGAAGGCCCCATCTCCTAATGACACTAATCATAGAAGTCACATAAGTTTAAAGAGTTTTCCTTAGCCTCCGTGTGTGAGTTTTATCGTTTTTAAAAAGAAGAGGTGGGCTAACTGCTCCCAAAGCCCCTTTTTGCTCTAATACTGAGTCTATCAGTAAACTCTGGTAAGTAGTTAGCCGGGAGTGGGGAGTGGGGGGGTTAATATAACTTCCACATTGTACTTCCTCTGGGTTGCACAACTACATTTTAATAGTTAACTTCTAAAAATGATGTCTTTCAGTGACTTCCACACAGTCAATTTCAGGCCCTGTAGCAGATCAGGAACAGAGATATTTCTGACCAGGCAGACATTTCAGTATCATTTTTAGAGACACCATGAAATGATAAAAAGAACTCTGATTTGATGTCACAAAAACCCAAATTTGAATGCAACTGAACCACTTACAAGCTGAGTGACCTTGGGCAAATTATTTCAGTTTATTGCAAGTCAGTTTCCTCAACTACAAAATATCTTAGTAATACTTTTCTCAGAGTGATGTTATTGTTGTTGTTGTTGTTGTAATGAAGCCTAAAATAGGAAAATGTACTAAAGCACCTAAACAATACCTGGCACATAAAACATGTTCGGTAAACGTTAATCCCTTTATCAGTCTTTATCCAAATTCACTCTGCATATGCAAAAATTCCAACTTACTTATTTTAGCTAATTCAGAACATGAATCTTTTTATTTTCTAAGAGTAAGATATGAATTATTAATGTAGTAAAAATAACACCACCTCACAGATGAGCAAAATTGAACTGAAAGTAACTTGTAAGGGGCACGTAACTCAATCATTTCATAGCTATTTGTTATGTATTATAACAGGGGTCTGGCTTCATGGTGTCGCTGCCTCTGGAGGCCAAATTAGCTAGCCTGACTGAGGCATGTGCTCAATATGTAACTATCTAAACACGTGAGACTCAAAAACATCCCATTCCTTAATTCTAACAGGAAAAACAACAAAAAAAGCAAGGTGTCTTAAACAAGATAGAGTCTACCTCCCCTTGCTAGCTAGCATCACACCCAGGCCTATAAGATAAATATTGCCTCATATTTTCAGAAGGAAGTCTATAAACCACCTCTCTACTCCTTCCCTGTGGGCATTCCCTTTTCTCATTATCTTTCTTACAGGGAAACTGGAATGCACAGTCCAGTGAGTCATCACTTGATCAAATATAGCTCAGCTGTGAGGAAGCCGTGCAGAGAATTCTCAGCGTGGATATGGTTGGACTGTATTGGCCGAAGAGGCTGAGATACCTCAGGAACTGGGGTTGTAGGCCCTCAAGTGAGTGGGTAAACACTGGGAAAAAGCAAATATTTTGCTCTTTTATCACAACAGAGATGGAGGCATCCAGAAACCAGTCATAGGGACAAAATCATTCTGCAGTTCTCAGAGGCCAAAGTGATTGCACACTGGGAAGGTGACCTTGGGAGGAGGTCGGGCTGTCCTAGGCACCCTCTCCCTGAGTCTCATGCACCTCACACCAGTCCCTGTGCATCCCAGAGGCTCCTTTCTCATCAACCTCTCCCTTCACTCATCCTCTGACTTTGTTTCCTTTACTCTCCTAAGGTAAGTGGAGGAAAAAAACTTGGACATTTAAATGAATTTAAATATAAATAACTAATTCTATTAATGCAGTAGTGGGATTTAAGACAGTAGGACAAAAATGAAGACTTAATGATGACTGAGATATTCTGAAAAACTAGTCTTCTTTTAGTGGCCTTGGCTCACCTATATCAATAGTCAGGTTTGCCTACATATTTTCAGAGCCCCAAATTCCCCTAAATGCTTTTGAGGTGAAAGAAGATGAGAATGGGTGTGTTGTAGCTAGAAGAACTCTGATCTCAAAATGGTAGTTTGCACCTGCAACCAGCCCAGCAACAACCACCAACTGCACACCCTGCTCTCCCAAGCCGGGGCGGTGGGGGTCCAAGGATCCTCAGCCATAATCCCCAATACCCGCAACCAGCCCAGTGATGACCACCAAGCCACCACAGTAAGTGCCCTGGGCTCCTGAGCTGGGATGATGGAGTGCCAAGGGCTTCAGCCACACCCCTCTGACATCTGCACCCAGCCCAGCAATGATCTAGCCACCGCTGGAAGCTCCTTGGTCTCCCATGCAGAAGTGAGGGGGGTGCACAGGTCTCAACCCCACCCCCCTCCTTCCTCCTCCTCCCACCTTATTTCCTTCCCCTTTCCCTCTCCTTCTCCCTGACAACTGCTCTTGCAGAAGTGAGGGGGGTGCACAGGTCTCAACCCCACCCCCCTCCTTCCTCCTCCTCCCACCCTATTTCCTTCCCCTTTCCCTCTCCTTCTCCCTGACAACTGCTCTGCAACATCACAGAATGTAAAAATAAATAAGTTAATAAAGAAATAAAATAAAAAGATATATAAGACAAAAAAAAAAAAGATAGTATGGTTGGCCTAAACAGCTACATGATAAAACCAACTTTAGAAGGTACTATTTTTCTCAGGACATCATGGAGTCTGTTTAAAAGGAAAAACATATGGAGTGGCCACGGTTTTGTCAGAAAATAAGTTCAAACATTTCTAAGACGTAAAGGATCCAGAAAGTCTGGTTGCCTCAAAGGTCACATGGTCATATGCCCTAAATTTTTTCATGAGTAGCAAACTCCAAAGACTTACATTAACCAAATACCAGACATTCTGTTACGAGATTTAGGAAATAAGGAAGTATGTCTAAAGTAAAATCAGTTGAAGCTCAAACTTTAGTATATATGTATATAGATGTGTGTAAATATATGTGTGTATGTGTATATATATAAAAGTATGTGTACCATATGTATATATGTGTGTGCATATATGGCATATATATATACATCTATATAAACATATATGACACTAGTGACAAAAAAAAATCAATAGCAACTTGTAAAGATGATTTCCAGCACCGAGATAATTCTCCATGAGCTCGAATTAAACACTACTTACCACCACTGGCAGCTTTTCAGTTCCAAAGAAACTATTATCCGTTTCCTATTTCTTTTAAAGAAATATTCCTGGAGACTTGTTTACATGTCCTTATATAGCTCTGATTCACTGTTCTCTCAAGCTGTTCAGAATACTGTGATTATTGGAATGCACGTGATAAAGTAGCTTCCTCTTTCACCCTTAACCCAGAGGTATTTTCCCTTGAACAGGTGAAGGCCAAAATTTTTCTTGTTTTTATTTTTGTTCCAAGAAGGTAAATTGAGCACAAGTAGAATATAGAAGTTTGTCTCCTCTCCCATCAGGGATACAACTAAATTGATGACAAAAATTTTTCTTTTTTTTTGGCAGGTGGGCTGGTCCAGGAGTACTGTAAACCAGAGATTTGAAAATTGGTGCTTTACCAACTTCTTGGTAGCCCCCTCTACCTTTCCCTTGAACTGGTGGCCTCAGTTCTGTTCTCTCCTTTTGAAAGTTCAACAAATTATTGTGATTGTTGTATCTTTCTTTCTTTTTTTTTCTTTATTAAATTTTATCTCCCATTTATAAGTGAGTACATGTGGTATTTCTCTTTCTGTGCCTGGCTTATTTCACTTATAATTTTCTCTAAGTTTATCCATGTTGCTACAAATGGCAAAATTTCATTCTTTTTTATGGCAGAGTAGTATTCTATTGTGTATACATACTACAGAATTTTTTTCTCTAAAAGGAACTAACTGTAAAGAAAGAAGGATCATTTGGTTAAAAAAAAAAGAAAAAGAGAGAGAGAGATCTGTACAAATTCCTTGAAGATGAGAATTTTTTTCTCTAAAAGGAACTAACTGTAAAGAAAGAAGGATCATTTGGTTAAAAAAAAAAAGAAAAAGAGAGAGAGAGATCTGTACAAATTCCTTGACAGTATATGGAAACATTTGTGCAGAAAAACAAAGAGGAGGAACTCCGAGCCTAGAATACATGCAGAAAGAGGCATGGTAGAGTGGCTCAGTTTAGGAAAAGTTATATCAAACCCATTATTTTACATTTCAAAGGTAATGAGAAAATAAAGACATCATTTGTACAAATGTACTTTGAAAGTTTACCTTCTGCATACACTTTTTGAGGAAGTACCTTGAAGATATACTTTAACAAAGTAAGTATAAAATCCCAGAAAGAAAGAGCCTTGAGCTATTAATCTCTGGGAATGACTCGAAAGTCCTATAAAAATAAATCAGAGGTTGACAGTAGCAGAAGCAACCCATAAAAAAGTTGCCCTAATTTAACATGGAAACTCAGTGGTCTCCATGGCTAACTTTTCAAGCAGGAGAAAGGATTTGATCCCATTCAGCAGATATTATGAGACCATAATAATATGGTGCAGAAGGCTACATCTCTTCTAGTAGGAAACCCAAGAAAACAAAAGCTATTCAAAAAAGTTATAGTCTATATATGAAAAAAATTAAATTGTGACATAGAGTATTTGAAAGATAATAAATAAAAGGAGTTCCATTGACCTAACACTAGAATTCTGATTGGTCAAGGGGCTTAAAAGGGGAGGGGTTGTAACATTTCTTTAATATATAGTGAACAATATTTCCATAATCATTATAATGTAAATGCTCTTTCAGTTGATCTCAACTTTGAGAATGTACACATAGACAAAGTAGGGATCCCTGGGAAAATCTTCCTTTGTGTAGAATGGGCCTTCAAAGCAACTGTCACCCAATAAAGAGATATTTTCCCCTTCATCACTAGACTTTCCCCTAAATTAGTTGCTACCATTAGACCTTAATTAACAAGCAAGAAGCCCCAGCTTCATTATAGTGCAATGGTTTGAATTTAGGCATGAATTATGATTGAAGGATAAATGAATGCTTGATTTCTCGTGTGATTACTTGAAAAATGAGAAAGTTACTTGTGAACAGGCACCTTAGCTACTGAAAGAATGGCCACCCCTGTAAGATTCCCAAATGGCCCCATAAAACATGGTGCCTTCTTTTCCACCCTTGAGGATGGCCTGATGTTGCAGGCTAAGCTCTAACATCTGGGCCATTGCAGATGCACCTCCTGGATCCTGCTGGCAGAAAAGCAGTCACATTTTTTTGTGGTCCCATCAGCTGCTGCAACAGCACTCAGCAACCCCTCTTGATCCCCAGAATGTGTTATGTTTTGCCAGTAGAAACAATGACTGATGACTCTCCCTGACTCCGAGGATGACAGTGGTGGCATATTGGGTGGATCTGATATATTTCTGCCTTAACAGTCCATTTATTTATTTATATTATTTAATTATATTTTGTTGTCATTGTTGTTGTTTGTGTGTGTATGTTTGTTTTTGTTTGTTTTTTGGTTTTGGTGGCTGGCTGGTAAGGGAATTTGAACCAGTACATTTATTTAAGATAAGAGAACCTAATTCCACCTCTGAAATTTGAAATTAGCTTTCGCTTAATTAATGAAGCTCAGAAGAATTAAAGAAATTTCTTAACAAGATGTAAATGCTCCCACCCTCACTGATGTATATTTAGACAATAGCTAAGGAAGGTTTGGAAGTGTGGGAGCATCAGTGAGTGAGCCGTCATCAGATGGATACAGCAGAGCCACTAATACCCTCAAGTGGCTGGTGCAGAGTCCACAGATGTTGTACTAACTTCCTGACCTACAAATGGGAGGTTACTTGTCAACACACACTGGGGAGATGGCACCTGCAAATGTGAACATGGTGGGGGTCCAGCGCTGGAGGGAGGGCAGGAGGAAGAGCAGCTCATGTGTTACTACCGCAGGTGACTCCGCAATTTCCTACATGAGTGACTCAGCCAGTTACTTACCTTTCTGAGCCTCATTTTCCAATTCTATAAAATGGAAACAGAAATATCCACAACTCAGGAGATACTACAACGTTCCTGGCATTTACAGATCTCTCATATATGTTAACTACTCTTCTTCTCTACAAATATTTCGCACATCACACTTTTTCCTCAAATCCCACTTTGAAGAAGTGAGTTCCTTATAATTCCTCTTACTGGTTCTACTAAGGAATAGCATATGGGATATAAGGCCAGTTATTTCTCTTTCCTTCCGTTGGTTATCTCACATTTCCTTCCTAATTTAAAAAAAAAAAAAAAAGTATTTCTTGCCTTCCCAGGGCTCAGGATAAAGTAAGTGTGTTGTGCTGAACATTGTGNAAAAGACAAAAAGGAAAAAAAAAATAATGATCATTTTTATCCACCGATTTTTTTTTTTTTTCCTTTTTTTTCGTGTCCGGCAATGGATCGCAACCCTCAGTGTTGTGCCTGTACCGGACCGGGACC
>NW_007727054.1:552691-562301 GCF_000696425.1 Galeopterus variegatus
CAGATGTTGTACTAACTTCCTGACCTACAAATGGGAGGTTACTTGTCAACACACACTGGGGGGATGGCACCTGCAAATGTGAACATGGCGGGGGTCCAGCGCTGGAGGGAGGGCAGGAGGAAGAGCAGCTCATGTGTTCCTACCGCAGGTGACTCCGCAATTTCCTACATGAGTGACTCAGCCAGTTACTTACCTTTCTGAGCCTCATTTTCCAATTCTATAAAATGGAAACAGAAATATCCACAACTCAGGAGATACTACAACGTTCCTGGCATTTACAGATCTCTCATATATGTTAACTACTCTTCTTCTCTACAAATATTTCGCACATCACACTTTTTCCTAAAAACCCACTTTGAAGAAGTGAGTTCCTTATAATTCCTCTTACTGGTTCTACTAAGGAATAGCATATGGGATATAAGGCCAGTTATTTCTCTTTCCTTCCATTGGTTATCTCACATTTCCTTCCTAATTTAAAAAAAAATAAAGTATTTCTTGCCTTCCCAGGGCTCAGGATAAAGTAAGTGTGTTGTGCTGAACATTGTGTGAACAAGGTGTCAGTCAAGTGACATTTTTAAAGGGTAAGAGTCCAGGCAGGTCTTTTAGTCTGAGCCAGCTCTGCCTCCATCATTTAGCTCCTTGCAGGGATCACATTCTGTCAAATTATATAAAGCACTGGAGCCACAGGGCTTTTCAGATGCTGACTTCTCTGTGGACTTAGAAATTCCACCTTTAAAAATTCTCCTCATAAAGGTTTCCCATCATGACTATATTGCTATGATTAGGTTGAAAGGCAAAGAATTTTCCACTAGTCAGCCTCTTCCTGTGTGTATGTACTTTTTGATAAAAGTTCTGATTTTTTTTCCCCCTTTACGGAAGGTCTCTTCAAAATCATCATTTTGTTATTTTTTTTTTCTCATTTCTCTTTAAATGTCATGGCCAAGAATTATTTCCTGGTGGCTTATCATGGAGAGCTCAGATCATCAGTGCATTTAATGTCACTTTACTTTACCATTTGTGCCAGTTAACAGGGTCTGGGAAGACTGCACTATAGCAGGAACAACCAGGCCGGTTGGCTGCATGCTCTTTCTTGGCCAGACAGCAAGTGGAGGACTCAACAAGCAGCAACCCCCTTACCATTAACTAACCTCTTAAATGAACAGGTAGGTCTCTACTGTAAAGCTGAGGACCCAAAATAAACTAGCCATGTTTATCTACAGAGATAACCCAAAAGACCCCTGGGTCCTACCACCTGGGGTACAAAAATGGATCATATTAACACACCCAGTTTCTCTTAATTTTCACAGAAATAGCCAGTTTTTCCACCACTCTTTCATATTCCCTCCCCACCCCTGGGTGTCCCATAGTACTCGGTGTTTCCTCAGGCCAGCACTCTAAGTCAGGCTATTGAGCTTTTTCAGGCCACTGTCCACACCTGACCATCACCTGGGCCAGCCTGCCGCATGCCCTATCATGGCTGCTCTGCTTCAGACTGTTGCTCCCTTGGGATGTCGTTTATCTATCGTCCCAGATGATGTTTACTCCCGGCAGAGGAACCGAGTACAGCCATGAAGCTTGTCCATGCATGGTATAGTCTATGTGAAAGACAATCCCTGAAATTGTGCAGTATACAACTTGCACAACCAGGCATGATAGCCCCAGGGTTGATGCAAACCCTCGGTGCTCACCTCCTACTACTTGGAAATTGCTTTTTACTCACCCACCCCCACTTTACGACTACATTCAAGCATAGTTGGTAGACCCCCAGTTATGATAGTTATTTTAGTTTGTATATAGATATAGCATTTAAACAAAAGGGATATTCATGCTGTCACAGTGGCCGGGCCAAGTCACATTAAGACAACAGTCATACATTACACCCATCAGCTTCTCTTCTCACACTCCTTCACAACCTGTGCTGAGTCTAGCTTGGTATGTTGTATTCTGCCTTCCATGGTATACTCCTAAGGCTTTCTGAGATTTCCATATGTTTTTGGACTGCAATTACTGATCCTGTCCATGATCTTTTCTCAGGATGCTTCTCAAACTCATTGGCCTGACACAACAAATAAAGCCTAGTTGAAGGCAAGGTCACCAACCTCTCAGAGCCTACCTTCCATTCAGACTCATTTGGGCCATCCTATTGTATGCATACAGAGACTCTCCCTAGAATTGTGTAGGTTTATTTTATGTCAAGGGTTGGACCCATGATCAAATTCAAGCCAGTTAGACACCACAATCCCAAAACAAGACTTTGATCTTAAGCAGCATAAGGCAAGAACAGAAAAATGGTCCATGTTCATATCTCCTGCTTCAGTTCCCAGACAAGATTACCCAGTGCTTCCTTTCAGGACTGCCCTGATCTTTATCCAACATTTCTTTAACATTTTTACAACTTTCTGAGTTATCAATGTCCTTTGAATAAATTCCTTTTCTGCTTAAATTAGCTAGACTCAGCTTCTGTTGCTACAAACTGACAAATCCTAACTGATACAATATGTGCAAATAAAACAAAATATACTGGAAACACATACACACAGAGACAGGCACACAAACACATGGAACAAAACAAAACAAAACAAAAAACCCTGAATTAATGGAAAGCTTTACTTTGTTTCTTGGGTCATCAGTTCTCCTTAAATTAATTTTTATATTCATTGTGATCTTCATTAGAAATCCAAAAGGGAATTATTTTTGAGCTTGGTCAAAATAATTCAAAATTTTATCTGGAAAGATAGACGTGTTATAACAAGAAATTTTTGAAAAAGAAAAGTAACAATAAAATACTTGTTCTATCTGATATTAAATTATAAAAACTATTGTAATTAAAATAGTGTGCTGATGGTACAGGAATAGAATAAAGATATCAGAATAAATAGAAATTCAAAACTAAATCTAAGCATATTTAGGGATTACATATATTATAAAGATGGGCATTTCAAATTCATGAGAGAGAACAAGAGATTATTCAGTAAGTAATGTTTGGAAAATTGATTAGCATTTAGCATTTATATTTAATAAAATATAAAGTTGGAATCCTACCTTACTTCTTGTTCCAAAATCAGCTCCAAATGGTTCGTATAAAATATGGGTGAATATTTTATAATAAACCATAAAATTATTCATTATTATTCAAATGCATAAAAGTTAACATGTAAAGGTTAAAAATAAACCATAAAAGTACTAGAAAAAAGACAAGTAAATTAAAAACGAAAAAAGAAAAAATGAAAATGGTATTGGAATACAATGTAAATATTTTTATAATCTTTTAGTAGAAAAGATCTATTTAGAAAAGACATCCAAGTAACAGAAGAAAAAACAAGAAAGAAACTCAGGGCCTTCTCCAAATATTTAGTTAACTATATTTTGGTATCTCTATCTATCTAATGGAATACCAAATAGCCCTTAATATTAATGACATAGGTATACATGGTGTCCATGTTCAAGCTCTGTTTTGAGCTTGGGGCTTCTCCCAGTCATTCACTACCAGGTGGGAAGAGCTCTAAAAGAGCCAAGGACTAAATACAGCCCTCAGGAGCACTTTTATATGGTGATAAGGGGGTGTAATAAATGGATCCAGATCAGGACAAATTCTCACGTTCACTCTCTTCCGTATGACTCCATTCACAGTATAAGAAACAGAGGGTCGAGGAAAGATGTGTCCAGAACAGAGGGCCAAGGAGCAGGGACCTCCAGTGACTGGGAATCCAGGCCTCAGGATAGAGGGATGAAGGAGTTAGTGTTCAAGGCCAACCTTCCTTAAAGGGCAAGGGAACAAATAAGCAATTGGGGACCAAAACCCTCACCACTAATAAAGAGAGTATTAACTCAAGTGTCCTTTGGGTGGCATATGCCTTTGCAATCAAGCATGATGGGCAGCAGCATGAGGGAACTCAGAGATTCCAAATCTTGGTCATGTTTTCTTTCCTAGAGTCCTAACAAAATTGGCAGAGGGCTCTTGCTGATTGGTCTGCTCTCTTACAAGCCATGCTTAGCAGTAGCCACAAAGGCACCACCACCAACTATAGTATCTTTAAATTCTACCATATTACTAGTCTTCCTGAGGCAAAGCTTCTTCATAGATCTATCTAAGAAATTGATATCTACTGAGAATCTCAATCATCTAAACTGTCCCTTATGTTTTGTGAAACCAAATTCTAATCATTCCAATGAGAGGTGACCTCTCTCTTCTCTCTCTCCTCCTACCAGCCTTCCCTTCTCTGCCTCCTATACACATCTGACTGCTTTGCTCATAAATTTCTTGAAGCCATTGATTTATATTTACCTTGAACTATAAATGAAATCTGTTTAATTCTACTAAAACAATTATCTGATAGAAATAATCATTTTTATGGGCCAGCCCGGTGGCGCACTGGAGAGTGCGCCGCTTGAGAGTGCGGCGGCGCTCCCGCCGAGGGTTTGGATCCCATTTGGAGACTGGTTCCCGCTCACTGGCTGAGTGCGGTGCGGGCGCAACACCGAGGGTTGCGATCCCATTACCGGTCAGTAAAAAAGACAAAAAGGAAAAAAAAAATAATGATCATTTTTATCCACCGATTTTTTTTTTTTTTCCTTTTTTTTCGTGTCCGGCAATGGATCGCAACCCTCAGTGTTGTGCCTGTACCGGACCGGGACCGGCAACGGGATCGCAAACCTCGGTGTTGCGCCTGCACCTCGCTCAGCCAGTGAGCGGGAACCGGTCTGTAGGTGGGATCCGAACCCTCGGCGGGAGCGCCACCGCGCTCCCAAGCGGCGCACTGTAGCGTGCGCCACCGGGCCGGCCCAATCCACCGATTATTGATGTAGAAGAAAAAGCACCTCCCTCAAATTTTTGCTCAGATGGGAATTACTCACCATACTTGTTCCCATTCCCTGAGTTACTGTTTCCATAGCACTTATAACTTTAAGCAATATAGTATTTCATTTATTTGTATTTATTTCTTATTACTCTGTTTTTCTCTGTCTCTCGGTCTCTCTCTCTCACAAACACAAACACACACACACACAAATGCAAGCATGATGAGAAGGGAGGTTCTGTCTGCTTTATTTACTACTGTTTCCCTAAACCCCCCCAAAATATTTGCCATACAGTAGGTGCTCAATATAGTTGTTGGAATACATAATATCACCTTGAAAACTAAATTCAAGACAGAATGAAAAACCCCCAACTCTTACCAGTCAGCCTACTTATCTGAAGAAATATTGTCTGGCAGCTATTACAGGATCTTTCCTTCATGAATAATTCAAGTTGCTTCTTACCTTTCTGGTTCTCTAACAGAATCAGAAAACTTGTAGAAGATGAGCTATGGGCTCATGAGCCATGGTCAGAAGATATGTATAGTACAAGGGTACTTCTCAGTAGAATCATATCAAATGCTGGAATGGGGCAAAAAGATGTGGATAAAAACATAGGAAACAGGAACACCTCAACAGAGGTAACAGCCAATGGGGATGGTCCTTTTGTACTTTGGGGAAACCATGGAATGAACAAGAAGGGACTACTGTGTATTGGTTGGTGTGGTATCTGTCTTAAAATATACAGGAAGGTCATTGGCTTGTCAATTCTGCAAAGATTAATATGAGTGAAATTTAGATATCACTTCTATTGTGAAAACATTTTGAAGTTTATTTTTTAAAAGTTTTCACATTCATTCTTATCTTGGACCCTGATATATAATCTAAGAAAATAAACCATCATCAATCTAGTGTCCAATGCAAGTTTTAGCAACATCAATAGCCCCCCTGGAAAATATATGATGAGTATATCTATTTTTTTTAAAAGCATCTGAGATTTGAAAATATAAAATAAAATAAATCTCCAGATTTGTCCACCAATTTCTAATTTCAATGTGGTATGTTACTGAAGAATCACAGCAGAGCTTCATCAGAAGGCAAAAAAGGCAGACCTATGAAGAGAATTCATTCTAAATAGTAAGGATGGGCTGAAGAATTGGCACTACTGTGATGCTGCTTTTCTAGCATGCAAATATTTGATCAAGGCTATATTTTAAAAGCTCTCTTTCTAGATTTTACCTGGAAATTCCTAGGACCCTGCAAATCCTTGCAAAAATCACAAGGGGGAAAATGTCCTAATTCTTTCTCTCTCATTTAGCATGCACCACTTAGGTGAGGCAAGAAGCTCTGTAAATTACTCACTGTTTTTATTTTATCCCTGCTGGGCTCCTTGTGAGCCTTCCTGGGTTTGTTATACTCTGAAATATGGAGCATTAATGACCTTTTAGAAAGTGCCAACACATGTTGGGAGGTGGCTACTTGCTCTGCTCACCATAAAAAAAAGGTGTTAATAGGCTCCAAAGGGGGCCCTCGGTAAGGAAAATAGTACTTCAAGCCTTTATTAACTGACTGCTATCTTGTAGGGGGATCCAAAGTGGTAAGCCCTCAATTTGGAGAAAGGCTACATTCAGGAACAAGGGAAAGAAGGCACTAATGGGGTCCTTTTACAATTTGAATTAGATGTGTGACCTTGTAAAGCCTGATTAACTATTGTATTTTCATCTCCCCCTGTTGACAATTGGTTTGTTAAGTGGCTTCTCTTAATAGCAAAATGAGTGTCACAGAGAGGGTGCTGCTGGAAGCCAGCCTTTGCAATTTCCAGTATGTGGCACATCCTTTCCAGCTAAGATCAGCTGGTTCTTAGATAAAATGATTTGAAAACAGAAACCAAAAATACAAGCATTTTTGGTTTTTATAATAGTCCTGTTTCTGCCATTCCTTTGGCTATTATCCAAGAATTTTTAGAGCATGTTGATGACAAGGGTAATAAGATGTTGGATTATTTTTTCCTTTTTTTTTTTTTTTTGTTTTTTTACCTCTCAGAATAGTATTGCAGATAATGTCTGGCTTGATTAACAATTAACTCCAAACGACTGAGTTACCACATTAGTATGGTAACAATACAGCTGAGCTGGCCCTACCTCTGCACATAAGTGTTTGGGAAATGGCATATCAGATATTTAAAAGATCCATCCAGTGCTTTCCCACATGAGCCAGCCTTCACTCACAGATAATTTGGAAAAAGAAAATGCACATAGCCTCATGTCCACTCATTCTCATCACCCCATCCCCCAGTTTCAACTATTGATACACTTAATATTGAACTAAGCTTTTTCACTAACATTCTGAATGTTTACTTGAAAGTTGTTTCACAACTCAATTCCAGTCGGGACCAGAACCCGAAGCACTAAAGTACCCTGGTAAAAGCTAGTCTCCTGCTGTGTCTGGTTGAGACTGGAAGTAGTAGCATTAGATATCTTGCCAGAGAGTCTGTTCTCATGACATTTATAACCCAGCTTTGTAATGCCAAAAGTCCAGAAGAGGTTTGGACCCAATTACACCAATGGAACCTGATACTCCCCCAAGTGTCCCTTGGGTGAACTATGACAAGTTTGAGTTGCACGGGTATGTGACCCCTTTCTCAGACACACAACTTTGCACACAGGTGAAGTGAGGATAAATGGACATTAAAGCAAGCCTTGAAGGGGAAAAGGAGTCACAAAGGGCCTCATGAAGGTTAGCAGGGACTTGGCAATGAGAGAAGGGAAGGAAGACATACTGTCATGCTGTTCTAGACTGATTGCATATAAGTTACTTCATTAGGTACTAGTTTAGGGGAGCGGGAGTGGGGGGAAGCAGGTGCAGCAGTCTGGTTGACCTAGAGCAGGTTACCAAGCATTTCTGAACCTTAGTTTCCTGAAAAGTTAAATAAAGTTTACATAAGACAAAAATTAAATAAAGTATATGAAGTACCTAGCACACTGTCTGGCACATAGTATAGCCTCAATAAATAGCAATTGTTTTCAACAACAATAATATTACTATAGCAAGCAGAATAATGACTTTCCCAAAGGATATCTATGTTCTAACTCCTGGAATCTGTGAATCTTACCTTATATGACAAAAAAAAAAAAAAAAAGACTTTGTGGGTGTGATTAAATTAAAGGTCTTGAGATGGAGACAATATCCTGGATTGCCCAGGTGGGCCTAAATGCAACCACAAATGGCTTTATAAGGACACAGAGGGAAATTTGACACAGACAGAAGAAGAGAAGGCAATGTGATGACAGAAACAGAGACTAGAGTGATGCGACCACAATTGAAAGGATGCCAGCAGCACAAGAAGTTGGAAGAAGCAAGGAATGAATTCTCCCCTAGAGCTTCCTGAGAGAGCAGATCCTGCTGACAACTTGATTTTGGCCCAGGGATACTGATTTCAGGCTTCTCGTTTCCAAAATTGTGAGTGAATAGGTTTCTGTTTTTTTAAGCCACGAAGTTTGTGATAATTTGTTTTAGCAGCCACAGCAAACAAAAAAATTTTCCTAGGATATTTTCAGTGTTTTTACCAATGAGACCACCTAAGTAACAGAAGGTGAATAGGTATGTGAAATGGTTGTCTCAAACAGATGCCTTATAATAGGGAGAATGCAGATTATCTCCAAAGAGTAATTTGATGAATTCCTGTTCAAGGGCCCCTTTTCACAATTATCAAATACAAGTCCTAATGTACCTGCCTATTTAACTCCCTACAAATTTCAAGTTTCAAAAGTTACTCAATGATAATAATTGATAATTCAAAAGTTACCTAATAATTGGCAAATAACTAAGACTTGTCCAGTTAGAACCTTAGTTTATGTATTAAAATATTCATCCATCAAATATCATACTAAATATTTTAGATGAGAAGCAAAATAAGACTAGGTATTTTTATTAAGATGTGCTCAATCCAGTTAGAAACACTGCTTAAACACCAAAGAACACATTAATACTTAGCTATTTAGCTGACATTGTAAGTTTTTCTCTAATATTTGTTGTCCTGTTTGATATGGGGTTAGAATTTTCAGCTGGACCCATGGCTATCCAGATAAAAAACTATATTCCTCATTCCTTGCAGCTCAGTGACCATGGTATCAGATAATGGCCAGTAAGCTGTGAGCAGAAGCATGTGGGCAATCTCCATTTCATGCCCACATGGGAAAGGGGATGTGTTTGCCTTCATCTCTTTCCTCTGCCCTTATCATGAACATATTTACGACTGACCTTAGCAAATCAGGCAAGGGTAACAACTACATCACAGATGGGAAAGTCTAACTCTCTGACACTTTAGAGCCATTGTAGCATCCCCGGAGTATTTATGTTCAGATTTACATGAAAGAAGGGAAAACATAAGCAACTTTTATCTTCTTTAAAACACTATTATTTTGGTCTTTTTACAATGAGAAAATCTAGATCCCAATAAAGGGAACTATATATACTCAGTGATTCAAACTGATGTATGAACATACAGGTGTACAAGAAGAGAGAAATGGGCCTACCTGTAAATTAATAACACCACATAGAAATGACTTTATTCTAATAACAATTAGAATGCTGCACTATACTTACTTGGAACAGATTGATTTGAGGATGGGAACAAGCAACAGTGAGAAACTACTAGTCAGTTCACAGAAAAATAGAAACCCAAATGTGTGAAGTAACAACAAGTAAATGGTTTATGATTTGCCTTCTGCTACAGTTCAGAGTCTCAATAGATGGTGGGATTGGATACATGCACAAGTGAAGAGAAAAATAAAGGAATTATAACTTACACCAAAAT